>NW_020664441.1:1423003-1524281 GCF_002925995.2 Terrapene triunguis | reverse complement strand
GGGGGGGGTTGGGAGTTCTGGGGGGGCTGTCAGGGGGCAGGGGTGGGGAGAGGGATCGGAGCAGTCGGGACAGGGAGCAGAGGGGTTTAGATGGGTCGGGAGTTCTGGGGGGGGCTGTCAGGGTGTGGGGAGTGGTTGAATGGGGTGTGGGAGTCCCAGGGGTCTGTCTGGGGGTGTGGATAAGGGTTGGGGCAATCAGGGTACAGGTAGGGGGTAGGGTCCTAGGGGGCCAGTTAGGATGGGGGGAGGGTCTCAGGAGGGGGCAGTCAGGGGACAAGAGGCAGGGAGGCTTAGGTAGGGGGTGGAGTCCTGGGTGGCAGTTAGGGGCAGGGGTCCCAGGAGGGGGCAGTCAGGGGACAAGGAACGGGGGGAGGGTTGGGGGTTCTGAGGGGGGTGGGAAGTGGGAGGGGCAGGGGCGGGGCTAGGGCGGGGCTCCTCCCGTCCTCTTTTTTGCTTGCTGAAATATGGTAACCCTAGCTGTATGTTTGTCTCAAGGGATTGCAAAAAGAGGCTCCTTTCAAAGAACATAATGAACTTGGTAAAGAACACCTTCATGCCTTAAGATAGCATTAATACTGGCCAGTCATCTCTAGAAAAGCAAGCAAGGTACTAGGTCTGTAAGGTGATACTGTGGCTATATGAGGCATTTGTTGGATTTCACCTTGGATACTATGGGCATTGCCTGGTCCCATCCCATGGGAATAAGTTAATCAAGCAATGTTGTCAACTTTCATAATATTTTGTTCATGGGGTCATGTTATTAGGTGAGAATCTCACTTTTTTTTTTTTTTTTAATGAAAGCTGAATTTCTAGCCTTCATGGTTGAAGAAAATACGTGAATCCTAAAGGCTAAAAACCCAGAAGACAAATAAAAAGAATCCTAAATTTACTATTTCTAAAAACTCATGATTTTTGAGCCTATTTCATGATTTTTTGAAGCCTGACTAATAGTTATAGATTGCTTGGGGTTGGCCATAATATTATTGCGTAAGAGAAATTGATACAGTGATAGGCCCTGTGTCAGATACTGTATGCAGTGCTGTGAGCACTGTCCTACAGCAGTGATTCTCAAACTTTTTTTTCCGTGGACCATTTGAAAATTGCTGAGGGTCTCAGCAGACCACTTAATGATCTTTCCAAATGTTGTTTGTACTATTAGCTAACTATTGTAAAGCACTTCGGATAAAAGCACTATATATAAAAAAACTTAATAATAATTAACTTTTTTTGTTCTACAAATAAAAGCACACTACTCATATTTTAATATCAGTAGTCTTACCTTTCTAATGCGATGGATGTGCCCTCTCTCCCCCGCTGCAGCAGCCCCCGAGCTGGGGATGGGAAGGAGGGGGGTCTCTCCCTCTCTCCCCTACTGCAGCAGTCCCTGAGCTGGGGCTGGGAAGGAGGGGGGTCTCTCCCCCGCCACAGAGCTGAGGCTGGGAAGGAGGGCCGTCTCCCCCCAGCAGCTGGGGAAAGTTGCCTCTTTCTCTGGCCGCCACAGCCCTGCAGGTCCCAAATTCCCACCACCCCCTCTTCTCGCCCCACTGCCCTCTCCCACCTACTCCCTCTTCCCCCAAGGCCACCACCTCACCTTACATGTGCATCTTCTCCAGAGTCCAGGCACCTAATTAGTGGAGCCATGCCTGTGCGGTTCCACTAATTAGATGGGTGGCCCTTTATTCTCTCATGTGTGGCCGCCCAGGCATGCACCTGAGAGGGAACCATCCGCGGACCACCTGAATGGAGCTCGCGGACCACAGTTTGAGAACCATTGTCCTACAGGAAAATAATTGTCTTGGCGAGGAGAGTGAAGATGATACCGCTTCTGATTAATCTAATTTAAAGAAAGGTTTAGAGAGTTGGGTTTATTCTAGGGCTGTCAAGCAATTAAAAAAATTAATCGCGCTTAATCATTCTGTTAAACAATAATAGAATACCATTTATTTAAATGTTTTTGGATATTTTCTACCATGTCAAACTTTAGAGCCTACAGGTCCAATCAGTCCTACTTCTTCTTCAGCCAATCGCTCAGACAAACAGGTTTGTTTACATTTTCAGAAGGTAGTGCTGCCTGCTTCTTGTTTACAATGTCACCTGAAAGTGAGAGCTAGCCGGCACCGCAAGATATTTACATGCCAGATGCGCTAAAGTTTATGTCCCTTGATCCTTCAACCACCATTCCAGAGGACATGCGTCCATGATGATGACGGGTTCTGCTTGAAAACGATCCAAAGCAGTGTGGACCAACATATGGGGGGAGGCATAGCTCAGTGGTTTGAGCATTGGCCTGCTAAACCCAGGGTTGTGAGTTCAATCCTTGAGGTGGCCATTTAGGGATCTGGGGCAAAAATCTGTCTGGGGATTGGACCTGCTTTGAGCAGGGGGTTGGACTAGATGACCTCCTGAGGTCCCTTCCAACCCTGATATTCTATGATTCTATGTTCATTTTCATAATTTGAATCAGATGCCACCTGCAGAGGTTGATTTTCCTTTTTGGTGGTTAGGTTCTGTAGTTTCCGCGTTGGAGTGTTACTCTTTTAAGACTTCTTTTAAGTTGTTCCACACCTCATCCCTTTCAGATTTTGGAAGGCACGTCAGATTCTTAAATCTTGGGTCGAGTGCTATAGCTATTTTTAGAAATTTCACCTTGGTATCTTCTTTGCGCTTTGTCAAATTTGCAGTGAAAGTGTTCTTAAAACGAACAACATAGAATCATAGAATATCAGGGTTGGAAGGGACCTCAGGAGGTCATCTAGTCCAACCCTCTGCTCAAAACAGGACCAATCCCCAACTAAATCATCCCAGCCAGGGCTTTGTCAAGCCTGACCTTAAAAACCTCTAAGGAAGGAGATTCCACCACCTCCCTAGGTAACCCATTCCAGTGCTTCACCACCCTACTAGTGAAAAAGTTTTTCCTAATATCCAACCTAAACCTCCCCCACTGCAACTTGAGACCATTACTCCTTGTTCTGTCGTCTGCTACCACTGAGAACAGTCTAGATCCATCCTCTTTGGAACCCCCTTTCAGGTAGTTGAAAGCAGCTATCAAATCCCCCCTCATTCTTCAACATGTGCTGGGTCATCATCCGAGACTGCTATAACATGAAATATATGGCAGAATCAGGGCAAAACAGAGCAGGAGACATACAGTTCTTCCCCAAGGAGTTCAGTCACAAATTTAATTAACGCATTATTTTTTTAACGAGCGTCATCAGCATGGAAGCATGTCCTCTGGAACAATGGCTGAAGCATGAAGAGGCATATGAATCTTTAGCACATCTGGCACGTAAATATCTTGCGACGCCAGCTGCAACAGTGTCATGCGAACACCTGTTCTCACTTTCAGGTGATGTAAATAAGACACGGGCAGCATTACATCCCATAAATGTGAACAAGCTTGTTTCTCTTAGTGATTGGCTGAATAAGAAGTAAGACTGAGTGGACTTGTAGGCTCTAAAGTTTTACATTGTTTTGTTTTTGAGTGCAGGTATGTAACAAACAAAATCTACATTTGTAAATTGCACTTTCATGATAAAGAGATTGCACGACAGTACTTGTATGAGGTGGATTGAAAAATACTCTTTCTTTTGTTTATCATTTTTACAGTGCAAATATTTGTAATAAAAATAATATAAAATGAGTACTGTACACTATGTATTCTGTGATGTAACTGAAATCAATATATTTGAAAATGTAGAAAAACATTTAGAAAAAATATTTAATAAATTTCAGTTGGTATTCTATTGTTTAACAATGCGATTAATCGCGATTAATTTTTTTTAGTTAATCGCGTGAGTTAACTGTGATTAATTGACAGCCCTAATTTATTATCATGAGGGAAAGGGGGCCTTCTAGGGGTGACTGATGGAGACTTTTGAAATTCCAAAAGGGATCAATAAATGCAGTAAAGCTGCTGGAGCATTCAGCTATGTAGAAGATGTCACCTCAACTTGAGGAAATAGGGAACTTGGGAGAGCTACTTCGTACTAAGGGGAAAGAAGTATGTGGAGTAAGTGACCAAGGGGATGATTTAAGTTTGGACAATGGAAGTGCTCAGAAGACATCTTGATTTGTGTCTGCAGCATGATGAGGCCTGGGAAAGGGATTTTGTGAGAAAGCAGAAGGCAGGAATAAGATAAATTGGAGATGGGGCAATGTGTTGAGCCAGCTGGTTGGTCTTTTCTAGCTCCTAACAATATCTTTTGTTTTGTGGCCTACGTCATTCCACTTGCAGGAGTGAGATCTTGCCAGTTCTCATAAGTTAAGCAGTATTGGGCCTGGAGGTAAATACTTGTTCCTTGGGGCTTGCAGGACAATTTGACTTCCAGAATTTAGTTTGGGTGTCTGTTTCATTAGGTAGTGATGCTGCACTAGACATAAGCACATTATTATAATGTCATTAATAAACTAGGCTGGGTTGTGGTGCAATGGCTTTGTCTTGGGCCACATAAGTCTGAAATACGCCAACCCTAGGAGTCCTGACCTAAAGAGGCTTCTTGAGCCTTTCCCTTCTCAAATGGAGAACAGAGGCCTGGTCTACAACCAGAACTTAGATCAACCTAGCTACATCACTCAGGGCTGTGAAAAATGTCATGTCCTGAGTAGCATAGTTAGGTTGACCTAACCCCTGGTGTAGATGCAGCAAGGTAGACAGAAGCATTCTTCTGTCCACCTAGCTACTGCCTCTTGGAGAGGAGGATTACCTACATCAACAGAAAAACCCTTTCTGTTGGTGTAGGAAGTGTCTGCACTACTACGCTACAGCAGCACAGCTGTGGTGCTGTAGCAACTGTAGTATAGACATACCCTTAGTCCTGTCTCTCTTGTGGTTGCTTCATTTCATTTTCCCTCTCTTGTCTCCCATCATAAAGGACCTGGAGAAGAATAAGGGAGAACCTTTAAAATCAGGTGTGAAGTTGGAACTTGTGATAAATTCCAATATTAAGTCCCCATCAATTTCCCCATTATTCCCCACCCCATATTCAGGAACCCTTGTCTTTGGAAGCTTTAGCTCTAAATAGAATGAAGTGGATTTTTTTTATTCCTAATAACTGTTTACCTCAGTAATTGGCCCATTCTCCAAACGCTCCACCAGCCCGCACACCAGCTCCTCTTATGGGAAGCAGAGAGGTTCTTCCGGCAGTTGCTGTGGGTTTCCATCAAGAGAAATATAGTCTTCTACCAGTAAAACACAGCCCTGCCCTCCTAGAGTGTCAAGGAAATTCAGTCTCCCTGTTCATTCAGCCTTTAGCTTCTCTCCCATACTGCTTCCAGAGTGGAACCCAGCCCTGTCTTGGAGACACATTCTACTTCTGGGATGAGAGGGGAATTCAGTTTCCCTTTATTCTGGGGTTCATCCCTTGATGCTTTACCAACTCTGCTTGGAGATACTACTAATGCTTACATTTGTCATGGGCAAATTGTGCAGGAGAGTGATCTAGGAACGCAGCCTTTCTGTTCAATTCACACTGGCATGCCTTCAGAGTGCACACTGTGAGCCTCGCACAAGATTCAGCAGGAAGAGATGTTTCTTTGTAAGTGTGCAGCCATAGGCAAGAAAGCACCTCCCTACCAATCTTAAAACATTTCCTAAGGATGAAATCACATCCCCCCCCAATAGAAGAACAGTTCCCAGATTGTGAGGATCCAGACTCTGAAGCAGAAAGAGCTCCATTTAGGGGCTTTAAAAATAACCGATTGAAGACTGATCGTGTTTTGTACAAGTTCTAATTGCTGATTTCCGCGGGAGTCGAGTACAAGTACGTGCGTGTAGTCTGGTGTACTCACAGGAACAGGGAGGGGCTCTGTGTGCGGCACTTGTGGTGACACAGCACGTGAGTTATGGGGCATGTACCATATCTGGCACAATTGCGTGGTCAGGGGGAGTGCAGGTCCCAGGAGAACACTCTGTCTGGTGGAGTTGGAAACCTGTCCAGTGGTGATGTGGTTTGTTGGGATGTGTGGTAGTAGGCTGTAATCCAGTGGACGCTCAGGGTATAGCGAGAGTGTGGTGAAGTGTGCTCATTGGCTTGTGGGCACCTGAGATAGACTTGCTTGGCTGCTTTCAACTGCTGGTACACTTTTAATTATTTTCTTCAGTACAGTACAACCTTTGTGGCATCTGTATGAAATATACAAACAAACTCAACACATTTAACAGAGTTAAATAATTTCAAAAGGGGAGAGAAATAAAAGTGTACAGGCAAGGGACAATAGGATTCCATCTGAGAGGTGAAGAGATATAAGATGCCACAGAGAAGGTTCTTACAGCTACAGTGGTCAGACTGCATGGTAGGATAGAGAAGAGGCCAAGGCTAGATGAAGAGAGGAGGCAGAGAGAAGGTTTTGAGGTCACCTACACTCCTACAGCATGTCCTGGGATGGTTTTAAGAACACTGAGGGCAGTTTTGAACCTAACCTTGAAATGAGTGGGGAAATGATGGAGTATTTTGGGGTGAATGTGGTCATTCATCTGTGAGTGTGTGTGAGAAGGTGGCAGCAGCATTTTACACATGCCAGAGTCTCTGGAGCCGGGATCATAAGGAAAAGGAGTTTCTGTAGTCACAGGCAGAGGAATGAAGGCCTGGCTGAAGATTTCAGAACACAACTGTTTTCTCTCTTTTGGGTTTCCCGTTAAACGCTGCGAGCCCCTCCTGGAGCTAGGGTTGGGGAGATGGGTTGACAGCAGGGGGGTTACAAGTGTGTCACATGGATGAGATTGGTAAGGGATGGTTTTCAGTGCCTGTGTTATGCCACACACAGCCTGCTATCTCATGCACGGATGCTGATGGCAAATGCCTCGCGACAGCAGATTCACTAAATCTCAGGGCCTCTCTACGGACATTCCCTAGCAAGACTCTCTCTTTCCAGCACGCCTGTTTGAGTCTTAACAAACTGTTGGTGCCACAGGGGACCCAGAGTTTGGCCACTTGAGGGCCTCCTGCTTCCTTTTCCCAGGAGAGGGCAGATGACGGGGGGGGGAGGGGTTGAGTGGAGAGCCGATAGCAGGTAGGCAGTTTCAGGATTATACAGGTGGTATACGTGAGAGTGAGCCCATTGCCTGTGTGGATTGGGGGGTGGGGAGAGGAGGAAGAGTTTCAGATGAGGGATTACTATGGGCTGTGGTGAGACTGTGTGGGTATAGGTGTTGTGCCTTGGGTGTCTGCATGTGACGGTGTGAACATGCCAGCTCATTCCTCTGTGTATTTGGCTAATGGGGAGTGGGTGATTCTTGGGTCGGTTTGTCAGGGGCTGTGTGGATGCAGGTGGTGTCTCATGTCTAATGGGATATGTGTAAACCTATTTCCTTAGATTGCAGCTGTGTTCAGCTCATGTATTTACTTGTATACCTTCTTCTGTGGTTAATGTCACACATGAGGATGTTGGATTAAACTAAATCTAGGTTTAGCTGGAATCTTGTCTTGCTGTAGCATGTCTCTCTCTCTTGCTCTTTTCTCTGAGCCTTCACCCGACAGAGCTTTCTCTACCCCTCCCCCATGTCCTGCCATACTCGCCTAGAGAGCATGTCACAGGGAATTAAGGGCTGAAAAGGCCTGGGAGAGGCTGCTCCTTTTGAACAGTCCCTCCTTTCTCTGACCAGGAGGGTGGCCCCTCCTGGCTGCCCCTTTCATGTCCTGTCCAATTCCCCTCCTCCCCTCTGCATTCAGCAAATGCCAGCGGATAGACTAGTGCCCCAGAGCCTTTCCGAGCTGTCCTCCAGCAGCGCTGTCTCTGATGCCATCCACTGCAGGGGAAGGGGGGGTTCCTGCAGGCAGCCAAGTTCCAGGACATTCCCAAAGGATCGCTGCAGCAAGCTCAGTCTTTTCTGTTTCCTTGTGGCAGAGGGGAGGCGGTTTCTGTGCTGCTGCACTTGCTGGCTGAGAGCTCCCTCCTGTCTCCATCTCTCTGTGTGTTTCTCTCCCCATGATTCTGACAGCATCTCATGCTCTCACTTTCAATCCTTCTTCCCACAATTCACACACAATCTCCTCAGAACAGAGATGATGTCACTTCCTTCTAGAGTGTGTCGAGAGGGGGTGCGAAGGGGGGGAAGTCACGACCCCAGCTCATTCGCTCCGAGCAGCCCCAGTTGAATAAATGAGGTTGCCGTCTTGGAGGGAGGGAAGTGCTCTGAAGATGATGCCTGGCTTCCTTGGCAGACAGTCATCAAGCTGTCCTTTCCTCTCCTGACTGGGATTTTCAATGGCTGCATGAAGAGTTCGCTGTTTCCTCCTTCACTCGTGATGTCTGTCTCCATGGACGCGCACTTTCCCTGAAACACCCTCTCGGGAGAGAAGAATGTGCTTCTGCTGGACCACTTGCCATGTAAGCGTTTCTGATTCCCATAGATCTCACTCTGGCCTGAAGGGTCGGGGTCCTGGGGCTCCTTGCACTGAGCACTTGTGCATGCATGTGTTTCCCCCTAGGCGGGGCTCAGGGTCCCAGGGCTTCTCACACACAGGGCTCTCTCAATCTCTGACCCAGGTTTCAGACTCCTGGGCTTCCTTGTGTTGTAAGTGCTTTTGCATGCTGTAACCTGGGGAGCAAAGTCTGGGGCTCCTTGCACTCGGAGCAGTCTCTAACCCACTGTTTTAAGGTCCCAAGGCTCTTCTGCACTCAGTCCTCTGACTCTTTCCCTCCCTTCCCAGTCCCCTGCTAGGTTCATGTCTTCAGGCCTCCTCAAATATAACTCTTTGGCTGCATCCCAGGGTTCCAGATCCCAGGACTCCTCCCCCTGAGAGCACTATTTCTATCTTGCTGTAAGTCAGGTATAATAGTAACAGGCCGTCTCTCACTCCTCTCTCTTGCTGTTTCTAACACGGGGGGGCAGGGCCCCAGGCTTCCTGGTTTAGATTTCATACAGGCGATCATTAGGAATTAATTGCACTCCATCTACCCCTGGTTTCCACATTATTATGTGTAGGGTCTTTGTAAATAGAGGACTAGCAGCATCAGTCCCACAGTATTTATCATGTTCAATAATGAAAGGCCGGATACCCCATTCCAAGCCCACCTGTTGATTTTCATCAGGAATCTACCCTAGGACTCACTTTTTTCTGCAAGATAGCACTGCTTAATCTGGTAGTAGGCAGGAAAGTCTGCAAAGTACAACTGCATGTACTGCTAGATGCAGAAAAATGATGGAAAATACATTGATGGGGCACACTAGTAAGCCAGGGAAGGCTGGAAATGTCTGCATGGATAAAGAGCAGTTGCAGGTAGGGAAAGGCTGGGAGGTACCACTGTGTTCATGGGCAAGGAGCAACAGCATGTAAGAGCAAGGTGAAAAGTATCTCTGTGTGCATTGATTTAGGGTAGCATATTCAAGGTAAAGGTGGAAAGTACCACCATGTGGCAGTGGTAGATGGTAGGGTTGTTCATGATCAGGCTAGAAAGTATTGCCATATGGCCAGTGGAGTGAGCAGTTTGAAATGTACCAAGTGCGCTTGACAAGTGTGCGCTAGGGGAGTGTGACTCCAAATGGTGTGTAGTTATTTCATATTGTTTTCTGTTCTGCTGAGCATGGAATACAGTGTTGCCTTTACCAAAGTGAGTAACACGCTGGAAGTGTGTCAGCATGTTAATTGTGGAATTTCCTGAAAAGTGTTAGAGGTGTGTGTGTAGTCACTTGCTGCTGCGTGACAGCATGTGTAGGAGAGCAAATCCAACTGAACCAGGGTGACAGCAGTTGGTAGTGGACACGGGACAAGAAATGCTGCCCAGTTCTAGGATGAGCTGCAGTTCTTGTGTGCAGATTAGAGAGCAGAAACATAACTGACAGGTACAAAATGCCAGATCTTGTGACCTGTTGTAACATCAGATGTTCTAATAATGTAGCTGTGTGATGCTGCTAGGGCAGCTCGTGGGGCCTGTCATGAGCTGCAAATGTTTTTGTGGTTTGAAGATTCTAGTTAATTTAAATGTGATCACTCATCAAGTCATTTTATCCAGAGTATTTGAATTGGATTTTGAGATCTAATGTGAAAGAGCTACGATCAGTTTTGTGTTAGGACTGGGACATGGCAGATTAGTGTAGTAGTTTGTCCCTCTGAAAGCCTGATGCAAATCCTGATTATATCACAAGTAATAGAAATGAGATGTTTTTATTTTTGCCTCTGTGGACACTTGACTAGGTTATCCTGCTTGTCAGTACTTCATAGAGACAGCACTGGACTAGCACAGTTGCTGTAATTTGGGATTGAGATGCATTGTCAGCAGTGTCTGGGTGTGACGGAGTAGGATTAGAATAGCAGGGGGTGCTGCAGATTAAGGTTGAGGTGCATGGGCAGAGCTGCATGGTGACCCAGACTCTGTAATAGCATAGGAAGCTGCAGGTCAGCCTTGAAGTGCATTGACAAAGCTGAGGGTGAAGGAGAGACTGGAATTGCAGGGGATTCTGTAACCTCACCCTGGATGTACACGGGCAGAGCACAATGGGTTGCTGGTGAAAGCTAGAAGTGGAATTGCCTGAGACGCTGCAGGTCCGGATAGAAATACATTAACAAAGCCATGCAGAAGTCACAGGTCGCTATTGAGGTGCAGCTTCAGACTGAAATAGCAGGGGGTGCTCCAGTACAGGATTGAGGAGCTTTGGCAGAGCTGCGTAAGGGGGAATCTTGGACTAGAATAGTGGGGGAAATGCTGCAGGGCAGGATTGAGGTGCAGAGCTGTGTATGCAGGGGAGCTTTGTATAGCCTCTGACTTCTGTTGCCAGTGCTAATTAAGGATCATCAGGTTGAAAAACTAATAAATAAAAGAGAGAGAAAGGGAGAGAAGCAATTGTCCCTTAAATCTCCAATGACTGAACGCATACAGGAGGCAAAGTGAGGGCAGAGCAAACGGGGGCTTCTAAACAGTCTGCAGTCAAGATTGAGATCTCCTTGGACGCTGCTTCCTTAGCTTTGGCACACCATGGAGGCTGTAGGGTGCACACCCCCAAGAGATGGGAAGGAGATGTACAGCTTTCCCAGTGGTGTGTGAGGGCCAAGTGTTAATGGATGCTTTGGAGCACCTGGCTGGCTGAAAGGAAGGTGTTGTGAGGAGGCTTTTGAGAGAAGAACCTGGTGGCAGATGTGTGGGAGAACACGGTAATAGGGAGCTGTACAGAGCTTAGGTTGGCACAACCTGTCGTAGGTGCCCAGCAGGGATCACTTACAAACACAGAGCTCTGTAACAGGATTCCAACTAATCATGTAAGCTGGTGTTCGGTGAGTGTTAATTACATTCAGCATGAGCTACATACCTGTTTAAGCTAATGCTTCCCACGATCTTTGACTGCCTTTCTCTTTCCCTGCCTCCCCACCTTGAGTTTGGTATGCCCACCCCTCTTTGCCTGCTGGTGATGAATGGAGGAGATATGATGCTGTCATGGGAGTGAGATGGAGAGGACTCTCAAACAGGACCCTCTCCTTGGTGTGTGGTGGATAGAGGGGATTTTAAGTCAGCACGGGGTGCATTGAGGGACTGGAGGGGACCTGCATCCTTCATTCCAGCATTTCTGTTCACTTTCAGGAGATGAGCATCGTGCCTGCTGAGCCTCCTCAGACCCGCTAGCCATGCCAGGGATTGTGGTGTTCCGCCGTCGCTGGTCTGTGGGCAGCGATGACCTCGTTTTGCCAGCCATCTTCCTCTTCCTCCTTCACACCACCTGGTAAGTGGAGAGCACAGATGCTCAGAAGAAGGCTGCTCTGCAGCAACTCATGACTTCCTTTTGCTACTCCCATCTCCAGTGGCTGGAGTTCTCTCCAGTTCCCCTGTATAGCGCAGGAAGGTTGTATTGGACACTTATCACTGGTACCAAATTGTTCTGAACTTCTGGTCCCTCTTGCTTTCCCCGTTCCTTGGATCAGTGCTATTTAAAGCCCTTGTCCCACTTTCACAGGGGAAGCCTCTGTTAGAAGCCTGGTGCCTGTGACTCTCTGATACATCCTCACCCTTTATTCTGAGTGGTCTATTGAAATTTTGGGGTGTGCTTCTTTAGAGGGGCCCAGAGGACAGTGATTTGAGTGTGATGTGTCCCAGGGGATATCTCAGAACTGCCAGATAAACGCAGGATACCAAGATGGTGAGATCTGGGCAGCATGTCTCCCGGCATCTGGGAAAGAGAATTCAGGACCAAATTAATATATAGATGAACTGCAGGTGAGTGGGAGAACTAGCAGGAAATGTACAGGCCATCTCGGGTTCCTTCTTTTAGTCCTAAGGATAAAAAAACCTGGCTGTGAGGAGACTCTAGTTGAGGAAATATTACCATATGCTGGGCTGCTTTGCTTGGTGTTGCCACTGGTAAATAGTTGGCTTGTGCATGGCAGGTTTGTGATCCTTTCCGTGGTGCTCTTCGGGCTGGCGTACAATCCCAACGAGACCTGTTCCCTTAACCTGGTGGACCACGGCAGAGGCTACCTGGGCATCCTGCTCAGCTGCATGATCGCAGAGGTGGCAATCATCTGGCTCAGCATGCGTGGCAGCATCCTGTACACAGAGCCCCGGGACTCGATGCAGTATGTGCTCTATGTCAGACTGGGTAAGAGGCAGCAGCATAGGGCCTTCTAACCACTTACCCTCCACTCTGCCATCTGTCACTCTCAGAAGACTTTTCTTTCCTACACCCTGAGAGACACCTAGATAGCCACTCTTCTGTGATATGCACATGAATAGCTGTGGAGCTCTTCTGGAATGGGTACACAACCCCCTGCCCTCCCATACATACCTTCACCCACCACCCAAAACACCCTCCCAGCAAACGTTTCATTTACTCCCCCTCACTGTGACACGTCATACACCCCATGCCTACAACAAATACATTCATCCTTCTTCCTGCAATACAATTGTACACCCACTTTGTGACACATTTACACCTTTGCCCCCTCCTTCTCCACAAGATTTCCCATAACACAAGTATATGCCTCAGTACAACACGAGCATGCCCACCCCAAGGCACACACGTGCCCTTCCCTGTCACACATATACACCCAGCCTTCACCCACCTACTTTAAGACACCACTTATAGGCCACCTCTCAATACACTTACCTATCTAGCAGTGTGCTCGTAGATAACCCACCTCCATAGCGATAACTATATTTACTGGATGCCCACATGACTCCCCTCCAGTCTTGAGCTGTGCGTACAGACCTCTTTTCCTCCTAAGAACTTTCTTCCTGTCACACCTATCCTGAGCTCCTCAGAGTCATACCAGAAAGGGGAACAGACACTGGTCTCTTGTGCAGGTGTTGGGATATCCCAACAAAGGGTTTCTCACTCTATCCTTCTATTCATCCCCCGAGGTATGGAAATGTATTTAGGCCACCACATCTTCTCCCTGGGGGAAGTATTTTTATAAGGAGCCGGGTGTGGAAATCTTTTGGATAGACAAGGATTTGTGCCCCTTTTAAACGTGAGGGCAGGGCAGCCTGTTGCCTGTTCTTGTTTTGCTGGCTTCTTTCCACTTAGGACTTATCAAAAGCCCAGCATCCTCTCTTAAAAGCTCTCTCCATATGGGAGGCAGTTCCATCTTTGCTGAGTGCTAAGTGCAAACCATTAACGAGCAAAGCAAACAAATCTTCCTCTCTCCATTTCTCCCAGACACTGTGGAGTCTCCCAAGGGAAAGGAGCAGAGCCTGGCAGTTTGAGACACACTGTATTAAATCCAGGCTGAGTGGAAGGGGCAGAAAAAGGGAAAAACCAAGTGAGAGATCTCTTCCCCCCCCCACACATCTCCCTGCAAAGTCATGAAGCCCTTTAATACCATGTCTGCACTGGACTTTATCCATGTTAAGGAACTATATTGAAACTTAGTCTTGGGCCTGTCTGTGTTTAATTCCCAAAATTTCTCACTGTTGCTACCACAATTTCATCAGTTCCTCTGGTATTAGCAGTGTGGGTGTTACCACTAGTGTAGTCAAGGCCCCTGTGGCTGCAGGATAAGCACATGCCATTCGACCAGCTCTGAGCCCCCAGAAGTCTTGTCTATGCTAACAGTCCCATAGATGGAGCTGATGTGATGGTAGCAATGGTAGGAATTGGGGCGGGGGAAGAGCCAATGTACACAAGGCCTAGTGCACAGTTTTTAAACATGCCACTGGCTGGCCAAACAGCATGAGAAAGTGTTTGCTGGAACTGTATTTAAATCAGGCTCAGTAAGATGGTGCAAGCCCATGGTTGACAGGGCCCTAGAGATGACAGGAGTGTGAGTGCCTGACAGGTCTGCAGTTAATTGAAGAAACAACAGATCAATGTCTTGGGTGGATGCCTGTGTCTCAGTTGAGGGAAACAATTCCAAGGACTGAGATGTACCAACTAGTGAGGGAAGTAGTACCCGAAATGCTCAAGAAAGACAGAGGGTTCTGGCCTTAAAGAAGTGGCAGCATGTGACTAGAACAGACCTTGAGTCTGCCAGAGCATCCCCTGCTCCTGGAGCTGGCAGAGTTGGGGGGTATAATTCCTACCCCAAATCTGGCAGAGCCCAAGGGAGGTAAGCTCTCCACGTGTTCTCTCAAGTCTGCCAAAGCTAGTTGGGAACAGACCCCGCGTTACACTTACATCCTCCTGGGTTTGCTAGAGCCCGTGGGAAATTAACCCCGCCCTGTATGCCCCTTTCTGAACCTGCCAGACGCAGGAGGGATTATCTGTGTCCTGAGGCTGCTAGGCTTGGGGCCTTAACATCCTCTCCCCCCGCCCCCGCACGCTTTGAGTCTGCTAGATGGTCCAGTGGCTAGGATGCTGGTTTGGAACTTGGAAGACCTGGCTTCAGTTCTCTGCTGTACCACAGACTTCTTGTGTGAGCTTGAGCAAGTCAGTTAGCTTCTCTGTGCCTCAGTTCCCCACCTGTAAAATGGGGATAATAACATACACCCTACAGTGGTGTAGTGAGGATAAATACACTGAAGATTGTGAGGTGCTCAGATACTGAGGTAATGGGGGCTATATAAGTACCTAAAATAGAAAAATTCCCTTCCACACACACCAGATTTGCCAGAATGTACAAGGTGGGATTAATCACATATACAAACCCTCCTAAATTTGCCTAAGGGAATTAACCTCTCTCTTACAAATCACACAGGCAGTGTATCATGGGGAGGCAGATGCATGGTTACACGGTGGTACATTACGTAGGAGTCTCTGTGAATTGGAGTGGGGGTGCGGGAAAAGGCTAGGTGGGGTATAACTGTGTGTCTGAATCAAGCCGGTGTTGCGGCTCTGTGTACGTACAGTCAGGGTGTAACACGGGTAGGGGCTGTTGAGGAGCGAGTGGATCTCTGTAATCATTCCTTGAGGATCAACTCCTAAAGCACTGTGGCCAAAACTGCAAGGTAATCCATTTTGTGCTGCTCTCCTGCTGGAGAGCAGTGCCTATCCTAGTGGGGCACGAACCAGCCATTGGTTAGAGTTCATTCAGCATTAGGAACTGGGATTTCTCTCTTGGCATGAGGCTGCTGCTATGTGACACAGGTGGGATTGACAGAGCTGGGGCTAGGAGGATGCCCACCTTTCTGGGGAGAAGCAGTGCTTAACTGTTAGAAATTTGCTGCTATTGCGCTCTGTGTTCCTATTGTTTCAGCCATCCTGGTGATCGAGTTTGTGTATGCTATTGTGGGCATCGTTTGGTTAACACAGTACTACTCCTCCTGCAATGACCTCACTGCCAAGAGTGTCACCTTGGGTATGTATTTGGGTGTCCTGAATGTAGTGCTCAGTTAGTGCATTCATGTGCTTCTGTGCATGTAGGGGGTGCCCCTGACTGGGGAGTTACTCCATACATGGGGAGGTACCCCTGGGAACGGATTGAAGTACTGTCACTGTGAATGTAGTGCTTGCTGTCTGGCTATGTCACTGCACAGAGCAGACGTTGTATTCATATGTTTGAGCTGTCTCCAGAGGGACAGGAATCCAAGTTCCCAGCATTGGGTCTGGTGGGTGAATCTGAAGGATTCTGTCCTTTACAATTTGTTCTGCAGAGACTTAACTAGTTACCCAGATTTCTTTTCAGGATCTCAGCTAGTCTTATTGGGTCCTAACACATGCCCTGGAATCCTTCTAGATATTGAACAGATATTTAGGTGTCTCCCTCTGTCTGGGTAACTTCCAAGCAAGAATCCTGAGGCTGGAGAACCCAGCTGTGATCAGAGACCCTCCCAAAGGAGTTCTCTGCAGGAGTGAGATGGTTAATGCCATTTCTTTGCTCTCTTTGCAGAAATGGAGAAATGAGCTGGTATGCACACAAGAGATTAGGGTGGATGAGCCATTGCTGTGGCTCCAGGACAGACCCCCGACTTTCCCCCTCTTCTCTCTCTGCAGGAATGGTCGTCTGCAACTGGGTCGTCATTCTGAGTGTCTGCATCACTGTCCTGTGTGTCTTTGACCCGACGGGACGGACCTTTGTCAAACTGCGAGCCACAAAGAGGAGACAGCGTAACCTGAGGACGTACAACCTGCGGTAAGGAAGCAGGGCACAGTTCTCCAGAAAGAGGAGGTCTGAAGCCCATATTGATCTGTCCAACTCTTGACTCTTCCCCATCCTACCTCAGGGTGCTCTCTGCTGCAGGCATCTGTGCATTTCTGTGTTGAGCATCATTTCAAAAGAATACAGGTCAGATGCTCCAGTATATTCATGCTGTGCAGCACATGTACATCAGTGTATGTGTCTGAAGTGAGAGGTCTGATTGGATCCCAATGTAAGCCAGGGGTTTTGCTGTCCCCAGTGAGCCCTGGTGCTGCAGTGCATAATATCCTATACTGGTCATCCTTTTGCATGGCTGTTTACCCTTCTACAGTGCTGCAACGCTGATGCTCTAGTTAAGGTTGAAACAGCATCTTCATTCCAAGCCCCTTTCTTTGCTCATTGTTTGTCTTTTTTCGAAATATTCCCTTCTGGTATGTTTTGTCTCTGCCCAGAAGCAATTACTTTTGTGTTGATAGTTAGACATTATAATTAAGAACCCATTGTGCCATTTGTGAGTAACCCAAAATAGAGGAGAGGGTTTTTTTTCACCCAGTAAGACATTTTTTGGATTTTTTTAAAATGCTGGACAGCACAAACTGGCTTTGTTTTCACCTGCAGTGTGGACATGTAGATAGCCCTTGGTGAGGAATGTGGCTTTGCCAGTTGAGGCTATTTCCTTTTGCATGTGCAAAGGTGTGACCATTTGAAAATAGCCTGCAAGTAATGTGTTTCAAATCAAGAATAAACAGTGAGGGGTGGTGCGCCAAACATTTGCTCCAACTTTGGCTTGAAAAGGGATCATTCAGATGCTGTTCACGTTTTGGGAAAGACCCTTGGACCATTAAAGAGCCATACAGCAAACTCATGTACCCTTTAAGGAGTTTGGATTTTTTCAATGGGGAGATCCCTCCTTACCAATCAACATGTCACTTGCATCAGTTCTGGATCTCCAGGGCTCTTCAGTACCCTGTTAGTCTATCTTTCATGCTTCAAGCTTGCTCCGTTGAAATCAGGACAGTCCCGGGAAGGTCAGGATCCAGCTCTAAGACCACATGCCAAATCCCAGCAGGTTTGATTCAGGTCTTCCTCTTCCTGAGAGAGAGAGAAACTGAGCACCCTGCAGTCTGAAAGGTTCCTTTTGCCTGAGATCTTAAAATGTACTGTTCTGTGGATATTAAAGACCCCAGGGCACCATCGGTCAGGGTATGGCTTTGTCCCAGTGTCCTTGACCAAATTTCTCCTCCTCATATTGTTATGCAGTGTGCTATGAACCTGCTGTTTACAGCCTTCCACCCTGGAGATGGCTGAATTTCAGTGGTGATTGGTATATGTAACTAGAGATCTGCTGGGATATAATGTTATATAGAAAAAATGCTATGATGTATTTATTATTATTATTATTATTATTATTATTATAACACTAGCCCCCCAAAAGGTTTATTTTTAAATCATCTTCTGGTCTTGGCCCTAATCCTGCAAGGTGCTGGGCATTGTCAGTTAAAGGGATTAAAGGGAGTTAAGGACACTCTCCGCCTTGCAGGATCGAGCCCTTAGTCCTCAATGGCAAGTGCCTGTGACATGTAAGGGTCAATGTGACCTTTGTAAATGCATTTTAAACTTGATTTAACTGTGTTTTCACTGTCTTAACCCATAACAGAGCCTGTCAAGATGACAGATTTCCTTTGGATTTATTTGTCACATTTAGGACAGTTCATTTTTGGTGGCTTCCTTTTTGTGCTACTCAGCTGTTGTTATTAGACTCTCTGTTGTGTTACATGGTTATTTTAATCCTCACAGAAATCAAAGATAGTTCAACTGATTATGTTCAGACTTACCTGACAAATTCACCTTTGGGCTAAGACTAAACACCTGTAAGTCCAGCCCCGAAAGATGGGTTTATGCCCCCCTGCTCCCCCGTTAGAGCATTTGTGAGGTCCTTGACACTGACAGAGGAAGTACAAATTCTGCCACCTGGGTTCCTTAGCATTTCAGGAAGCTGATGATTCTCTCTAGCTCAGTTACAGTACAGTGCCAACTCCATTTTAAAACGATATTCTTGTTCATCTTTTGGAATCTTAGTGGCAAGTTATGGGCTACTTTTTAACCCTTTACATATCCCCTTTCAGGCACTATATGTTGAATTGCTTGACTGGGTCCCATGATTCTATAGGAGGCACCCTGGTTACCAAAATCGTTTCCCAAAAGCAACCCACTGTACTCATGAGCTTTCCCCAGCAGGATCCTGTGCCTGGAGAACAGGGTTGAGGTGACCTGTTTCTAATCACACTGAAGCACATTAAACCTTAATTCATCTGTGCTGGCACCAACAGAGCGAGTATCTGATTGGGGATACCAAGGGCTGATCCCTATAGTAAAAGACTTTCAGCAGAGAATCAAAGACACTACCATCCCCAGCCTTAAAGTGAGATGAATTTCAATTTGCTTGATCTAATACTCTTTGCTTTGCATGTGCCTCAGTCAAAAACAGGGAAGGAACTGGTCACAAAATGTAGTTCCCCAAGCCCAGTGGCATCTGGGCTTGACTTGAGCTCCACTGTGGTGTATTGTAAAATCCAGTTTGCAAGGAGTCAGTTTGTCCCATCGAGGTAAAAGTTCTCTCCTTGTGAATAGCAGTAAATCCTAGGGAAGGCACCTCACCTGCAAACAATTACCTCTAGGTACTCCTCCAAGCTCCAAAGAATGAGACATCCTTGGACATTCTGCTTCTAGCAGACCATGGAACATTAATGTCCTCGTTACAACCATCCAAATCAGAAAAGGACATCATGTATGTGAGCACTGAGGCTTCGCACTGGCCAGACAAGTCAGAACTTTCACGAATGTCTCCCCCTCCCTTCCAACACACTCTACTAGCTGTCAATCAGTCATATGTGGAATACTGTCTCATAAACGATCTCCCCTGCCCTGTGTATGTTTGTCTATATACAGCATGGGCCAGACTCTCATCCACTAAGTCCCCCTTTGTACTGCTGCCAGAGCAGTGTATAGGGGCCTTAGTGGAAATGACAATTAGGCTCTGTATGTATATTGTCCTTGATAGCACATAGTCTGCAGGGTTTATACACCAGGTCCTAGTGCTTGTCTCTCTGTGTTCTTGTTGCTGTCGTCTTCGCTCCTGCCCCTCTGCTATGCTACTGCTTTTCCTTTGTCCATATGCATTCTTTGTTTTCCTGATGCAGGCATCGCCTTGAGGAGGGACAGGCCAGCAGCTGGACTCGCCGGCTCAAAGTTTTTCTTTGCTGCACACGGACAAAGGACTCCCAGTCAGTAAGTAACAAATAGCTCTGCATCAGAGGGCAAATTCCAGGCCCAGCCAACCTTGTCCTGGGCTTTTCTGAGAATAGCACTGTGAGAATCCCCAAGACTGACAATGGAAGTGTCTCACTGGTTTCAGCAGGGGGCACTCTCACCTGGTTGGGATTTAGGGGCACTAAGTGCAGTGGGAGAGAACAGTGGAAATGTCTCTCTAGGAGCAACAAACTGAATGGCTCTCAGAATAGGTGAGTGCAAAGGCTTGCAGTATAGTGGGTCTCCTCACCCTCCTCTGAGTTACAAGTTTTCTAGAGTAGACTGGCTGATTGTCAGGAATACGAATGATAAGAGAATCTAGAGAATCTAGAGGATGGATTTGGAAGGTGATCACCTGGAGCCCCATCCCTGTATGGCACAGGAAGGACTAGATATAACTGCTATATCCATGTCCAGAGAGGCAGGTCCCCAGGTCTCTTGAAGGTAGATAGCGTTTTACCCATCTGATCCTGGAAATTATAGTCATGGGACCAGGATTAATAAAAGGGGGCATCCTCTTACAGTATTATTTAATACAGCTGTGTCCCATCTGAGTGTCACTATGGTGATGTTCAATTGTTGCCCAGAGTCTCTTACTCCGGGTGTGGGTGAGCCATCCCTCAGTTCCATGACATAACGTAGCATCTAGATGAGTACAATATGAGAGGGAGAACCCAGCACAGCTTGAGCAGGGGAAAATCATGTCTATCTGAGCTTCTGGGATTCTTTGCAGGGGTTAACTGAACAGTAGTTAAGGTGGAAACACTTGATATAGTTCATTTAGACTTTGAAAAAGCCTTTGAAGAAATTCCCTCACAAAAGGTTATGTATGTGGAAATGTAGTAGTTCCTAGGGACACTGTCAGCTTTAAGATCACACTTCTGCCTGAAGTGTTTTTACCTGCTGTTGTTACATGTAGCACCTAAGATTCCTGTAAATGAAGATTAGAGAAAAAAATCTTTTTTACTGTGTTTACTTTCTGCATTTCATGGAACTTTGTGTATAGGCAGCTTTCCTGTTTCCTCTTCATTAACACTTACTTCAGTTTTCCCTGTTGTTTGTGAGAGCCTTTCAAACAGCAGCAAGGGAGAGAGAGAGACATCTTAAAAATACGAAAATGCAAAACTACCAGAATTGGCAGGAGGTCTCTTACGGGCAGATGGAGTGCATAAAACTACTGCTAAATACAGTGACTCAGTGTCAAATTAAGTGTCCCTGTGAAGTCTTGTCATGGCTTACAAACTAAGGTAGGAGACAGTGACCAATTCTCAGTGTCAAAAGTTTAATACTGTAGATCAGTGGTTTTCAACCTTTTTTCATTTGCGGACCCCTAAAAAATTACAATTGGAGGTGTAGACACCTTTGGAAATCTTAGACATAGTCTGCAGACCCCCAGGAGTCCACGGACCACGGGTTGAAAATCACTGCTGTAGATAGTTCCCCCACAGATCTGGCCTAATGGCTTAATCCTGGCTCCCAGTGAAGTCAGCAGAAGCTTTCGTATTGACTTCAGTAGGAGCAGATTCATGCACTAGATCTGGTGTTCACTGTATTTATTAATGGCCTTCTGGAGAGGTGAATAGTAAGGTGGCAAATTTTGCAGAGGACACAGTAATAATTAGGTTAATCAAAACTATGGAGCATTTGTGAGGAACTCCTGAAGGATCAGACAGAATGAGGGAATTGTTACCGATGGCAGATGAAAGTCATCAAAGATAAGGGCAAGCTAATACACATTGCAATGAACAATTTAAATTACTTGCACACACCGATGGGCTCTAAATTAGCTATAACCTCTCAGGAAAAGATCTAGGAGTTATTGAGGACAGCTCAGCAAAGACGTCAATGCACAGTGGTGGCCAAAAATCAGAAAAGATTTTTGGCTGCATTAGAAGGGAATAGAGAACGATATGGAAAAACTCTAAGGGCATTCTATAAATCAATGGTACATCTGCACTAAGTACAGCTTGCAATTTTGGTCTCCTCATCTCAGAAAAAGACACAGGAAAGGTGCAGAGAATGGTACTGAAAGAAATGTGGGGTTGTATATGTTCTTTACCCTGGAGAGGAGATGATTCGAGAAGATACAGAGCACTGTAAAGTAGTGGATGGTCTGGAGAAGGCCACCGGGATGCTTTTATTTGTCCTATTTGTAAATTAGAGATTAAAGGGAAGGCTTTGTTAGACAGTGGGTAATTAACCTGGGGATGTTGTTACTGAGCCGCACGGGGCTTAGTGAGAATCACCAAAGGATCAGTCACTTGGCACTTTTGAAATCCCCCTATAGACTGGCACAATTGGCCACCCTGGTTACATGCCCCTGCAGTACTGGATATAATGCCTTGCAAATGCCATAGCATTTCCTGGGAACTTCCGAGCCCTAAACTGATGCCCAACTGACAGTAACTATCCAACATAGCCAGTTTCCACAGGTCAGTTGCTGGATGGAAGATCCAGCTGGAAAAAACAAATGTTTTGTTTCTGGTCAGATCGCTCTGAATCTGAACCTTTTCATTTGGGTCATTTTTACATTGTGCCCGCTTGAGCTGTCATGGTGTCTCACTGGAGTTGAGTCTGGGTGCTCGCACATCCCAGATACATCACAGTGGCTCAGCCAGAGAGGAAACTGTGGTGCATTGTGGGAGATGTAGTGCAGTCGGGGAGCCCAGCCCATAGGGAAGAATGGGGCACCGAAACTACAACTCCCATGAGGCACTGTAGTGGCTCAAGTAGACACAGTTTAATATCTAAATAACCCAAAATGAAACATTCTGATTGAGGAATGTCAACATTTTTTGTTTTGACATTTCTGAATCAGGTTTTTTTTGTACTTTTCTTTATGTGATAAGTTTCAGTGGCCTGATTCAGGGTGAGAACAAATGTAAAATAATCAAAATGTTCTGTGAGATGGAAGTTCTGTTCTTCTGTCAGCTCTAGCAAACACTAGTCTGGTCTGCATGGGGATAGGAGCTCCCATCTTTGTGATCCAGAGTTGCAAGATTGGGGGCAGCTCCCCACAGAGAGGGAAGAAAAGTCTTTGTCCTCATTCTGAAGTTTTGTAGTCATGGCTGCCTGGCCCAGGCCTCAAGGAAAACTTGTCCCCCTCAGTCTGTGGAAAACTGTGGTCATTGTCTAGACACACAAGTGGAGTGTTGCCAAGTGGATATCACCCTGAACTACTTGGACAGAGATGGTTATTGTGGGATTGGGGAGTGACCTTTGCAACAAGGAGTCTATTAGTGCTGGTCTTGTGCACTGCAGGTCCTGCCCAAACAACCTACACTGTCTCTCTAGTCATCTCAGAGATCTTGTACCTACTTTTGAAAAGCTCCAGCACAAACCTTCCTTGCTGAGCAAGGAATAAGAACTCAACTTTTACGCTGGCCTCTCCATCTTGACAAAAGGTCTGGGAAATCTCACCAGTTCCCTCGGACTTATGGGAACTTCCCCTCTTCTCTTTTAAGGCCTTTTGCATTTCCCACATGCCACTAGTTCAGGGAACTGTGGGATAGGTACCCAGAAGGCAATGCAGTTATAATGCTGCAGTACAGTGCTAGGATTGGTACAGGTCAAAACTGCATTTAAAACAATACAGCAAGTGTAGAGATTGTGCATCATTGGTACTTGAAGTCCCATTGGTTCAGTCACTGATGATAGAGATCTCTAGTGCAGACTGTGCAAGAGCTGGAGGGAAATAATCTCGCACCCCAGAAGCCTGCCCTTCATAGTTTGCCAGAGGTGGAAGCATTTACCTCTGGAAAAGTAGAGCTTCCAAGCAGTGGGCAGGACAGGAGAAGGGAGACCATGTTCTCCAAACCAGACTCTGCTTTCAAGCTCATTCTCCAGTCAGGGAGTTACATGTCTAATGACCACATTCACACATGCAGACCAATTGCACACAAAATCACAGTTGTAAATTTAGATGCTGGGTGAAGGTTCCTTTGAAAGTATGGGCCGACAGTTCAGGGTAAAGACTGTGACAAACCTCCAGGAAAGATTAAGTGATGAGGAAGAGCCAAAGTAGTGGCTAGGTATGTGCTACAGCCCTAGCTGAGCTCCGCTTTGTGGTTAGACACTCGGTTGCTATATTGGACCAAATCTCTGGATCCCATTGCTTTTAAGCCTGCTGGATCTGAGCAGCATCCAGATACTCTCTCTTAATCTGGCCTCTCCTGTCTAGACTCCTCCTTGGGATATGGGGCCCTGCGGCCCAACTGCCCTTGGCCAGTGCTGACCCCCCATGTCTCCCCAAGAGCATAAGCATGCTGTCCTCAGAGCTCCACCCTCCTGGGTACCTGAGTTAACAGTTTAATTCTTTGGGGACTATGTGACAGCTAAAGCATAGAATGCACAGACTTTGCAAAGGAACTTCTAAACCATACCCCCTTTTCTCATAGAGGTACACCTCTATCCCGATATAACGCTGTCCTTGGGAGCCAAAAAATCGTACCGCGTTATAGGTGAAACCGCGTTATATCGAACTTGCTTTGATCCGCCGGAGTGCGCAGCCCGGCCCCCCCCGGGGTGCTGCTTTACCGCGTTATATCCGAATTTGTGTTATATCGGGTCGCGTTATATCGGGGTAGAGGTGTACATGGGAGTTACCAATCTAAGCAAAAATAGCACCTGTTTGCAAGATCCTCAGTCCTGCTGAGAGTCACTTGGGTCTCGAGCAGCGTCCTTCAGTGACTCAGGGATCCTCCTGCATGCTGCTCCTCCTGCTCAGTCTTCTCTTCCTTGCAGTGCTCTCCCCCTTTGTCTGTCAGGGGCTCAGCTTTTAACAGTTCCAAAGTCCTTTGTTCCAGTTTTCCCCTGTGTCAGTGCAGGTGGTGAGCCTCAACATAGTCTGAGCTAGACTTAAAGGGTTTGTCATCAGTATTGTCCCCTTAAGTTGGGGTGACTGGGATTATCCATAGCCATTGTTTATCTTCCTGCAGATGTATAAAACCACCCATGTTTGACTTAACTCATTGAAACCATGTAACAAACATGATGGCAATCAGATAATAGTTGTAAAAATAATACAGCTATCTCCCCCATTCTTCACAGTATGGCTGGGACAGAGGGGCTTGGAAGACTGTCCGGCTTCAGTATACTAGAGGTGATCATAGGACTCCCAGCTAGAGAATGATGAGGTCAACAAGTAGAGGAAATATGGGGGATTTTCTTACTAAAATGAATTGTTCAAATGAAATTAGTGTTAAAAAGGAAGGCTGGCCTTGAGGTTCAGGCGCTGGATTGGGACTGAAGTTCATTTTCCAGCATACTCTCTTTGTGCCGCAGTTCCTCATCTGTAAAATGGGGCTAAGAATACTTCCTTTCTCTCCCCTTTTGTCTGTCTTGTCTATTTTGATAGTAGGGACTGTCTCTTAACATTCATGCATCCAGCACAGTGTAGCTCTAATCTCAACTGAGGCCTTTAGATGGTACTGTAATATAAATAATACATATTAATAATCATTAGACCAGAGACTTTTTCCCATGAGGTCCCCTTGGGAATGTTTTCCAGAGATCGCTCTGGGAATGAGGCCATCGCTGCCATACTGATTCCCACTCACTCTTTCCCTCTTGCTCCTTCCCCCAAACTCCTCTTCCATAACCCTCCCCTCTCTCTGGATTCCACAGGATGCGTACTCTGAAATTGCCTACCTTTTTGCTGAGTTTTTCCGAGACCTTGACATAGTCCCGTCTGACATCATCGCGGGCCTGGTCCTCCTGCGTCAGCGGCAGAGGGCAAAGCGCAATGCAGTGCTGGATGAGGTGAGCGCATGGAGTGCGTCCGGATTGCACTGTCCCAATGGGGGTTCTGAGACTGCGACACGTGTATCTCACTCATTTCCACCTGGCCCCTGTTTTACCTGCCTCAGTGTGTGAGAACCCCATGGCTCTGCCCACTTTGTTTCGGTTTTATGATGGGCTGTTACCAGTCACTGGGTTGTGAATTAAATATAAAATACTTAGTTCTTCTGTAACACCTTGATCTGAGACTCCCAAAGTGCTTTGCATACAGGGATCTGTCCTGGTTCTGGTTCTATTCAATATCTTCAGAAATGATTTGGACAATTGCATAGCGAGTACACCTAGGGCAAATCTACACTACAGCACTACATCGGTGCAGCTGCACCACTGTAGCGCGTCTGGTGAAAATGCACTATGACGATAGGAGAATTCGATGAGAAGTGAAAGCTATGTCGGCGGGAAACTTGCGTCACTTGTCGGGGAATTTTTCACACCCCTGAGCGATATAAATTATATTGACTTAGGCTGTAATGTAGACCTGCCCTATGAAAATTTGTGGACAATACCAAGCTGGGAGGGATTGCAAGCGCTTTGGAGGATAGGATTAGAATTCAAAATGATCTTGACAAACTGGAGAAGTGATCTGAAATAAATAGGATGAAAGTCAGTAAGGACAAATGCAAAGAAGGAATAATCAATTGCACAAATACAAAATGGAAAATGACTGCCTAAGAAGGAGTACTGCAGAAAAGAATCTGCGGTTTATAGTGGATTACAAATTAAATGTGAGCCAATAATGTTGCAAAAAAAAGTGAATATTGTTCTGGGACGTATTAGCAAGAGTGTTGTAAGCAAGACACAAGAAGTAATTTTTCCACTCTACTCAGCACTGATAAGGCCTCGACTGGAGTACTGGGCCCAGTTCTGGGCTACACACTTTGGGAAAGATGTGGACAAATTGAAGAAAGTCCAGAGGAGAGCAACAAAAATGATTTAAGGTCTAGAAAACATGGCCTACAAGGAAAGATTGAAAAAATTGGATTTTTTTCATCTGGAAAGGAGAAGACTGAGGGGGAGATAATAACAGTCTTCAAGTATGTAAAAGGTTGTTATAAAAAGGAGGGTGATAAAATTGTTCTGCTTAACCACTGAGGATAGGACAAGAAGTAATGGGCGAGCTTAAATTGCATCAAGGAAGATTTAGGTTAGACGTTAGGTTAGACTTCCTAACTGTCAGGATAGTTAAGCCCTGGAACTAATTACCTAGGGACCTTGTGGAATCTCCATCATTTTCAAGAACAGGTTAGATAAAACCTGTCGGGGATGGCCTACTCTAGATAATACTTAGTCCTGCCTCAGTGCAAGGGGCTGGACTAGATGACCTATTGAGGTCTCTTCCAATCCTACATTTCTATGATTCCATTAAGGAATTAAACCTCATAACCCCTTTCTTTTTGTAGGCGGGTAATATATGCAGATTTAGTGCATTATAATTATTTAACTATGTACATCAAGATTAGACCCCCTTCTATACTTTTGTGTAAAGAAGACTCCTGTATCCAGCCAAAATGACAGGGGGAATATTAGGGATAGTTACTGTACCCAGGGAGTTACTGAAATTGAACTTGGCTGATTGATACCCCTGCAGAAAAGTGCCATGGGAGCAAAGTGGTTCAGGACCCCAGTTTTCAAGGCTGTCGTGCTAGTGATGAGAGATTCAAAATCAGGGGACTAGAGATCAGACTGGGTGAGAATTGGAACAAAAATAAGCTCAGAAAGCTGACCAGATGGTAGGGAAAAAAATCTCATAGTCTGCGAGTTGTGTTGGCACAGAACAATGGGAACTTGCCTTCCCTTGTGCACAGGCATTGTGTCTTTGTGGATGGAGGGAACTCACCCATATGTGTGTGTGATTTACAGGCAAACAATGACATCTTGGCCTTTCTGTCTGGGATGCCAGTGACCAGGAACACCAAGTACCTGGATCTGAAAAACTCGGTAAGTCACTAGCCCATGAACTCACCTGCTCTGTGCAGATCCATAAAACAAAGAGCAAACTGACTGTCTTCTCATAGCTCATTTCCCTTTGTCTCTTAGCTGGTGTTTGCGCTTTCATTTATTTCTTTGTCTGTCTCACATAATCAAGGAAATTAAAGATGAAAAAGACCTATTAGATGATGATAACAATAAAGCTTAGCTCTTGCCTTGGTCTTTCAAAGCTTTCTAAAGCATTATCCTCACCATGTCCCTATGAAGTAGGTGGTATTATCCCACATGGAGGAGAAAGAGCAATTAATTGACTTTTCCAAGGCAACAAACGAGGAGTCAGTGCCACAGGCAGGGTGTTAATACAGGACTTTCATATGGAAGTGCTGCCAGCATAGAACAGGGTTCTATCTCGATCAGAGCAGAAGGCCACCTACATCAAGATGGAACATTGCGTGCTGGAACCAATAGTGTCTGCAGGTTGCAGTTCTTTAATGAAGGTGAAGACAGCTGAAATCTGTCCTATTTTGTGCAAATTCTGTTTGGCTTTTGGTCTCCCGGCATGTTGCCATTGCAGCCCTTAACAGGGCACACTTTGGCCATCTTCCTGGATTGTTGCAAAATCGCTGAGGTAGACGACCCAATCCACGTCTTTTCTGATCAAGTGATTCTGTGATTAATCTACCTGTGGTTCCATTCTGCTCCACTGGGTTCCACTTTGTCTTCAGACTGCCTCTCATTCTAGACAGGTGGAGAATTGCCTATGTGTCTCCTTTCATAGACAAGGTCAGCACTGATCCACACGTGCATTGAGGCACATGGCCCTAGACTAGAAGAATGGCTTTACAATTCCATCTCTGTGCAACTCCATGACCATCTGTGGCTATATGGGAACAATATGTTCAAGCAGTGGATCTCAAACTGTGGGTCGGGACCTCAAAATGGGTTGTGACCCTGTTTTAATGGGGTCACCAGGGCTGGTTTAGACTTTCTGGGGCCTGGTGCTGAAGTCGAAGCCCGAGCCCCACCGCCCATGGCTGAAGCCAAAACCTGAGGGCTTCGGCTTCGGCCATGGATAGTGTGGCTCAGGTTACAGGCCCCTCCACCCAGGGCGGCGAGGCTGGGGTTTTGGCCCCCCGCCTGGAGCAGCGAGGCTCGGGCAGGCTCAGGCTTCGGTCCCCCTCCTGGGGTTGTGTAGTAATTTTTATTGTCAGAAGGGGGTTGCGGTGCAATGAAGTTTGAGAACCCCTGTGCTAGAGAGATCCTGTTACTGACCAGTAGTAATCTAGTGTCTCCTCTCCTCAATTAGGGCAGTGCAGGGCACTCTGGGTTTTGTGTGGACTGGGATCTCCTCAGTGTAATAGAGCTAAGACCACTGTGGGATGGCTTCCCTTGCAAAAGTTTGATAGTTTGCTGATGTGCTGCAGGAATATCTTTAGATCTAATTCTAAACGTTATTAAACATTTATGGGTGAGAGCCTCACCTGGTGTTAATTGCCGTAGCTTGGTTGATTTACTCCAGTGGAGGATCTGGCCCAGGATAACCAATGTGCCCTCCACAAGGCAACTGATGATATACTCCGAGGTCTGTAGCTGCTCTGGTGGTGGGGATAGGGAGGGCTCACGTAATATGCAGACATCAAGAGGAAACAAGGATGCACGTCCCTAACACATATTAGGGAGTTCTTGGTGGGGAGAGCGCTGGATAAGGGAGGCAAGGTGAGGCAAGCACCACCAAAGAGAATATGAAGGGCACTTAATCTCTCTTGTCTCTTTCAGCAAGAGATGCTGCGGTACAAAGAGGTCTGTTATTATATGCTGTTTGCCCTGGCTGCCTATGGCTGGCCCATGTACCTGATGAGGAAGCCCACCTGTGGACTCTGTCGCCTGGCCAGATCCTGCTCGTGAGTGGCCTTGCCTGCCTCTCCATCTGCCTTCACTTTCATTTTCTCTCCCCATTTTGCTCCTCTCTCCCCTTTTTCATTTTTCCCTTCTTTTTCCTTTTCTTTATCCATCTCCCCTTTCTTTCCATTTCTCTTCTCCTCACCTCTTTCTTTCTTTCTTTCTTTCTTTCTTTCTTTCTCCATTCCCTCTCTTCTTCTCAGTTACTTTCCCCATCCCTTCCTGCTCTTTCTTTTCAGACCCTTACTCCCCACTGCTCATCTGTCCTCCCTATTAAATAATCCAGACTGTGTCTCAGTATGCCCTCTCTGACATGCTAAAGACCTTGCCAGACCTGTGTGCTTCATACAGCCAGCATGGGGAATTGATTAAGATGATATTCACTGAGTCAGAATTGCCATCTCATAGCTCTGGGAAGCACAGAAATGCAAGGAGCTGACATTTGGCGTCAATGAGATTTGGCCAGGATCTGTGCTCCTTGGTGTCTGGGATTTATTTCTGATGCCAGGAGTAGCATGGTCACCTCCAGGTAGCAGCACTTCACTTAAAGTGAGGTAGCACTTTCATTTTAAACACTTTATATTTTCAGTTGCTTGGAACTTTCTCATTACTTTCTTTTTTGGGGGGGGAGCGCGGGGGACGGGGGTGGGCGGGGGAAGGGCTACGCTTCTCAGGCACAGTCTCAGTCCAGAAGCTGTTTTGATTTTTAGGAACATTTGTAATAAGAGTCTGTCCACTTTTCAATCATCTGTGCATGAGGTATAGGGAAAGACATTTTTCAAGTCCTTTTGATGGTTAGGTTTGGTGGTTAGCCTCCAGAACTGCTTTGTTTTTTACAGACATAGACCTGAATGAGGGATGGCCTCTTTGTCTGTTAGGTCATGTCTTCACTACCCGCCGATCCGGCGGGTAGCAGTCGGTCTATCGGGGATCGACTTACCGCGTCTAGTGAAGACGCGGTAAAATCGATCCCTGATCGCTCTGCCGTCGACTCCGGAAATCCACCTCGGCAAGAGGCGGCAGCGGAGTCGGCGGCAGCGCGGCAGCGGTCGACTTTCCCCCGTCCTCACCGCCAGGTAAGCCGACCTAAAATACGCAACTTCAGCTACGGTATTCACGTAGCTGAAGTTGCGTATCTTAGGTCGGACCCCCGCTGTAGTGTAGACCCAGCCTTACAAGACATTTGGGACTGCAGTAACAAAGGTATAGCATCCCTCCAGGCGTTCAAAGCTGTGGAGTGTTCAAAGATCCCACAGTCACATTGATTCTTCCGTCATTAGTTGCACTGTTGCTCCTCCTGGTGTCCGCAAGCAACATTGCACCCCCTCATGATTTTACATGGTGACACTGAAAAAGAGGGTGTGTCTACTCTGGGAAAAACTAAGCATTTTTTGGCATGGGTGCAGCTCCACCTATAGCATAGGCGGGCACGGGCATTTTTACTGCCATGGCATCTAAACCTACTCAGGTCACAGTTAGGTGGTAAAAATGCCTGTGCCTTCTTGTCTATGCTCCAGCTTCATGGCACCAGCGCATAAAAAACAATGGCCAGAGACTCGCATGCAGAGTCTCTCAAACCCCCATAGTATCTCCCTGTTTCCCTTTCTTGGCTCAGTGCCTCTCCTGCTTGCCCTCCCCTCTTCCCAAAGCCCCACCTTTCCTTTTTCCTCAGAGTAGTTCTTTTTCTCTGCAGATGTTGCTGTCTCTGCCCCTCGCGGCCCCGCTATGCCCCTAGTGTCACCATTGAGGAGGATAACTGCTGCGGCTGCAACGCCATCGCTATCCGTCGCCACTTCTTAGATGAGAATATGACTTCAGTGGACATTGTCTACACCTCCTGTCATGATGCGGTAAGGAGACTCTATGGCAACTGCTGTACTCTGGAAATGTTCCCCAGCCACTTCCCCATGAGAGCTATGTGCTCTCTAGCATGGCTGGAAGGCCCCTAAGCCATTCCCCCGGCACTGGAGATCCCCCTCTGGACTGATTGCACCACGTGTATACAAGTCTTTATGCTACTGCTGACCTTGAACAGTCCAGAGGGGAGATCTGTCATGCAGGTTGTCTGCTTCCCTCTAGCTGGGAGGGAAAAGATGTGTGTGGGGGGGGGGGGAGGGAAATCACAGATAGGTGGGGCTGAAGGTTTTAACAGAGTAATGCATTTTCCCCAGGTCTATGAAACTCCTTTCTATGTGGCTGTGGACCATGAGAAGAAGAAGGTGGTCATCAGCATCCGAGGAACCCTGTCTCCAAAGGTATGTGTGCTCTGTGATGGGAGTCCCCTGGCACTCACCCTCACCAGCATGCACCAGCTTATGCTTGGTCCTTGGGAATCTCCTTCGGTACAAGCAGAGAGCTCATTTCACACTCTTGCTGTCTCTCTTTTCTCTCACTCTCTGAACTGTGTTGGATTCTCTCCCTCCAGGATGCCCTGACTGACCTGACGGGGGATGCAGAGCGCCTCCCAGTTGAAGGTCACCATGGAACCTGGCTGGGACACAAGGTACTCAGAAAATGCTGCTTATTTTGGCCTTCTAAGTTTACAGTGTAATCCCAACCCCTCTCCCCCAAAATGTTGTAAGATTCATTAATTATTTGAGAGCCTTGGATTAAAAAAGGGGCCGTATCATGGCCAAGTGGCATTATTAAACCCCCCAAAACCTTCTAAGGTCACTATGCCATTAATCAAAGAAAAGAAAGATACACAATTAATAAAAATACCACTTTAATAAAAGGAATCTGTTAAGGTGGAAAACAAATCACTGACAGCAAATTCTGAAAAGCTCAGTTGAAAGAAATATAAATTTAGCCCTGACAGAGTGTAACAGTCTCAGTGTTGCAAGGCAGATGGTCACTGACCCACACCAGAGCCTCGTCTCTATTGAGAAAACTTACATTGATGTAACAAAATTGATGCAGCATGTCTATTTTAGAGATCTGGCCTGGTGTAATTAAATCGATTTAGTTAGTACAGAGAACACCTTCGACCCCAATACAGCAAAGTGCTAAATTTAAAGCATGTGCTTAATTTTAAGTACATGAGTATCTTAGTCAAAGGGACTAATCCCATGCTTAACGCTAAGCACATGCTTAAGTCCTTGGCTGGATAGAGGTGTAAGATCCTGATCCTGGAAGCCTTGCTCATGCAGGTAGTTCTTATTCACATGCATACTGTAGCTGGTGTCACTGGGACTCTGTGTTTGGTTAAGGATATCTATGGATAGGCTTGCAGAATGGGGTCATATTGTTGAAACCAAGCTTGCATTCTTGCTCTTGTAAATGTGAATGCTGTGTTTTAAGCTTCTGAAGTAACAAAAATTAATCAGCATAACAAACTATTATTCAGAAATAAATGAGGTAATGTTATTGTCATATAATTGGCATTCAGAAATTTAAAATCTATGCTGCTTGTTTCATTTACTAAATATTATGCTTATCAAAAGGAGTTAGCACTAACATCTCATGCTGTTGAACTAATGCATTTTGTTCAGAAGGAGTTAGCGCTAACATCTCATGCTGTTGAACTAATGCATTTTGTTCAAAATTACGTAGTATAATAATAATTGTAAACAATTTTTATGAAACAAAAAAGATAAAATTTAAATCCAAATGAAAATGACATTAATAAACTGAAAATCTAAGTTACAAGTATCTTATTATCTATTGTGCAAATCTAAAATCCATGTTAGAGGTAAAAATGTTCTCTTGACTGATCTTTTTAGAATATTTGCATAAATATGTCTGATTTTATTACATATTTTATCAGAGCATTTGCTGTTTTCTTTTTGTATTTGGCCTTTTAATTAAAATTTTCTTTGCTGTTCTTTGATTAATGGTTTTGCAACTTCAGATATAAGTAAAAGAAGTTTAGTTTGTTTTTTATTTTATAAAATCAAATTATAATTATAAAATAGTTTTGACTATATTTTTCATATCTTAGATATCACCTATTAATAAATAGCAAAGACAAATACAACTATATTTTAAAATACTGTTATCAGGCCTGCTGAGGGAGGGGGCGGGGGAACGGAAAGGCAGCAATTGCCCAGGGCCCCCAGCTGCTGCCACAGTAGCGGTGGTGGCGTCCGGGAGCCTCAGGCCCTTTTAAATCACCCAGATGGGCCGCAGGGCTCCTAAGCACGCGAGACCGCTTTAGGCCCCGCAAGCCGATGTGATTGGCCAGCACAGGCAGTCCTGACAGATTTGTCACTTCCGCCCCAGACCCCGCCCCCTCAGGGAAGGCCCTGGCCCTGGGGCTCAGAATTTCTGTTGGCGGTCCTGACTGTTATTAATATGAATTACTGGATAATTAAATGCTATTGGCTCCCAAGAAAGACTAAAAAGGATAATATTTTGTATGTCTCTTGATACATTTTTAATATATTGTATAAAAATCAAAAGTTAAAGTGAAAATAAATGAAGTGCTTCACTCATACTCACATGTATCTTGGACAAAAGTATATGGCAGTGTTGGGACTTACCATAAGTTGTTTTGTTTTCTTGTGTTGATTACTTTTTCACACATACACAAGTAACAGGAATAACCCACTTCCATTTGCTGAGCCAGTTTACTGTTCTGTTTCATGTACAGTTTATCATGTGATCTACAATTGGAAACTCTTGACAGGTTTGTGCTGACCTTACCACTGATTCATTACAACTACAATAGAAAGGGAGTGGTTGAGTCACATCTGTTGTCATAGTTACATTAGTTAAGAATGACCTGAGCTATTGCTGGGGCCTTGACTATATCTATATTCAAGGTTGGCTGGTTATCATTGAAAAAGTAGGGTAAAATCACAAATCTATGGGAAAAGTAATTTCAAAAAAGTCATAGGGTTACATTATATTGAGCAAAATGCCCTTAAAACTCAATCTAGTTGTAGTCATGTTGGTCCCAGGATATTAGAAAGACAAGATGGTGAGGTAATACCTTTTATTGGACCAGCTTCTGTTGGTGATAGAGACAAGCTTTCGAACCATAAAAGAGCTCCTTGTCTCTCTCACCGACAGAAGTTGGTCAAATAACAGATATTACATCACCCATCTTGTCTTCTTAAAACTCGGGTTATTCTTTCATGGTCCAGTGCAATGAACATATCTCAAGCCAAATTGCTAAAGAAGAAACAAAATAATAAGGTAACGGAGGAATCTTCCCTGGTAGCAAGCTAGCCTGGGTGACAGGGACCATGACTTGTAACAAAAAGCTTTAAAAGTTATGGCCATGACAAATATCATGCTCTTTTAACTATATCAGCTAGATACAACAGTTCCTAATAACAATTAATTACAACCTGCCTTCTTCCAGTAGAGCCTATGTATGGATTTTCAGAGATATTTACCGATGTGGAAAATGTGAAGGGGTTTTGAGCTAGAGCAGGGGCGGGCAAACTTTTTGGCCTGACGGCCGCGTCGAATTTCATAAATCATATGGAGGGCCAGTTAGGGGTGGCCCGGCCCCCACCTCCTATCTGCCCCCCCCCTGGACTCCTGCCCCATCCAACCCCCCCAGTTCCCTGACGGCTCCTCTGGGACCCCTGCCCCATCCACACCCCCCCGCTCTCTGTCCCCCGGCTGCCCCTGGACCCCCGCCACCCCATCCTACCCCTCCTCTCATTCCTGACGGCCCCCCCTGGGACTTCTTCCCCATCCAACCACCCCTTCTCCCTGTCCCCTGACTGCCCCCAGAACCCCTGCCCCTGACTGCCCCCTGCCGCCCCCCCTCCTTCCTGACTGACCCCTGCCCCCATTCAACCCCGTTTCCCCCCCGACCACCATCCACACCCCCGCCCACTACCCCAAACTCCCCTGCCCTCTATCCAATCCCCCCTGCTTCCTGCCCCCTTACTGCGCTGCCTGGAGCACCGGTGGCTGGAGCTGGGCCATGCTGCTGCCGTCGCCACCACGCAGCACAGAGCACCGGATCAGGCCGGGCTCTGCAGCTGGGCTTCCCCAGGAGCTCACAGCTCCACTGCCCAGAGCATTGCGCCGGCGGCGGAGCGAGCTGAGGCTGCGGGGGAGGGTGGACAGAAGGGGAGGGGCCGGGGGCTACCTCCTGGGCCAGGAGCTCGGGGGCCGGGCAGGATGGTCCCGTGGGCCGGATGTGGCCTGCGGGCCGTAGTTTGCCCACCCCGAGCTAGAGGGATCCAAAGTAATATTAGACTACCCAGATTTAAAAAAGGAGTCATTTTTAACTCCTTAGAACTACAGAACAGTACAAAGTATTTTCTTGTAACTCCCCAAATTCTCCTCTCTGCCCCCTATCAGTGATGTGCCAGTTTTTAAATTAGGCCCCATTTTTTATTCCTTCATACCTTACAGCAGGGGTCGGCAACCTTTCAGAAGTGGTGTGCCGAATCTTCATTTATTCACTCTTATTTAAGGTTTCGCGTGCCGGTAATACATTTTAACATTTTTAGAAGGTCTCTTTCTATAAGTCTATATTATATAACTAAACTATTGTATGTAAAGTAAACAAGGTTTTCAAAATGTTTAAGAAGTGTCATTTAAAATTAAATTAAAATGCTGATCTTACGCCACCAGCCTGCTCAGCTCACTGCCAGCCTGGGGTTCTGTTCACCTAGGCCGGCAGCGGGCTGAACAGGGCCTATGGCCGGGACCCCAGACCTGGGGGTGTGTGTGTTTCAGGGGTCAGGGCAGAGGGCTGGGGGAGGGAGTTCAGGGCAGAAGACTGGGGTGTGTGTTGGGGGGTTCAGGGATCAGGGCAGAGGGCTGGAGTGGGGGGGTGTAGGGCAGAAGGCTGGGTGTGGGGGGGTTCAAGGGTCAGGGCAGAGGGCTGGGTGTGTGTGGGGGGTGCAGGGCAGAAGACTGGGTGTGTGGGGGGGTTCAAGGGTCAGGTCAGAGGGCTGGGGGTTGTGGGGGGTGCAGGGCAGAAGGCCGGGTGTGTGTTGGGGTGTGGGGGGGTGCAGGGCAGAAGGCTGGGTGTGTGTTGGGGTGTGGGGGTTTCAGGGCAGAGGGCTGGGGGGCGTGGGGGTGCAGGGCAGAAGGCTGGGTGTGTGGGGGGGTTCAAGAGTCAGGGCAGAGGGCTGGGGGTATGGGGGATGCAGGGGAGAAGGCTGAGTGTGTGGGGGGTATTCAGGGCAGAGGGCTGGGGCTGTGGGGGTGCAGGGCAGAAGGCTGGGTGTGTGTTGGGGTGGGGGGGTTCAGGGCAGAGGGCTGGGGGTATGGGGGGTGCAGGGCAGAAGGCTGGGTGTGTGTTGGGGTGGGGGGGTTCAGGGCTGGGGTGTGTGGGGGGTGCAGCGCAGAAGGCTGGGGTACTTGGCTTGTGGGGGTGCTCCCAGCCCCCTGCCCTGAGTGGCTCATGGCAGGGGGCTGGAAGGGATATGTCCTGTTCCACCCCCTTCCCCCAGCTCCTTCCCTACCTCTCTCTGCCTCCTCTACGGAGCTGTGTGCACGCTGCCGCTCTTCCCCCTCCCCCTCGCTAGGGCCATCAGCTGATTGGCGCAGGGACGGAGAGGAGGAGGGGCAGGAAAGCACCACGCTGGGGGAAGAAGCGGGGGAGGGGGGAAGATTGGCTGCCGCAGAACCAAGCTTCTGCCTCCTGCCCCCGCAGGGGAGAGCGGTGGGCGGGGGGGGGGGGGGCTGGGGGGGGCTGGGGGCTGGGACCGCAGAAGGGAGCTGCATGCCACTCAAAATCGGCTTGCGTGCCGTGTTTGGCACGCGTGCTGTAGGTTGCCGACCCCTGCCTTAGTGATATCCCAGAATGATATCCCAGTTTAACGAAAACTAAATGCAGCTCTAATGACAATGATGAAGCTATGACTATGGTTCCATAACATTAAAAGGACAGTGTGCATTAGACTATCAGTATCAAGAATATATCTATAAGGCTGACTAATTCAACCCAGTAGTAACATATCATCATGGATTCAGGTCAGGATTTTCAAAAATAGGAGCCTAAAATCCATGTTAATTATCTAAATAAGTGACCTGATTTTCAGACATTCCCATTGAAGTTAAAGATGAACAGGGACTGTTCTTGAATGAGGTTGAAGTGGAAGAGCTGTCAGAAGGCCTGGAACAGAGACTTAAATGATCCTGATAGCTACTTTTTGATGATGATATTAGCATCACAGATGTCTCATTTGTAGGTTCACAGACTCATCTGCTCTTCACCTTCAATACCAGTTTCATTCAGTTCAGTGACACATTTGATCTTGAAAAATTTGAAGAAACCCAAGTTGCTGCCCATTTTTGTGATGCGCATGGATACCTTATATCTTATTAATGGACAAAACTTGACAATGTTCATTTTTTACTTTAGAGATGTTTTAGTTATTTCAGTCCATCCAATCCCTTGTTTCCTATCATATTCTTCACCTTTAGGCAGATTGAGTCAGGTGATTAATTGTAATAGGGTCCTCTGCGGGCACAGGAGCCTAGCGGTAAGTGTCTGCTCGTTGCGGGGGCAGTGGTAGGGGAGCCTGGGCCTGCCCACTCCACCGGGCTCCGACCTAGGGCCCTAGGAAGGTTAGCAGCGTTTGGCCTTTGAGGGGGGCCCCTCTGAGCTACCTTCCCTGGGTTGCTTCCTACCACTGCTTCTGGTCTCAGATAAGAAGAAAAACGAAGGAAACCAAAACCTGCTGGCCCCGGCTGGGCTCTGCATATGGTCTTGTCTCCTCTGGGAGGCTTCTCCAGCTCCTTTTGGCAGGAGCCTTCTGGGTAGGTCTGCACTCCTTCCCAGCCTCTTCCTTCTGAGATGGGTTGCTCCCTTTTTAACCTGTGTCTCCATGCTCTTGGGATGGAGTAGGGGGCTAGCTGGGCCCAGGATACTCCTTCAATCCCTTCCATCGCAGTGTGGGGTTTGTATACCCCATCACAGTCATACATCGGTGTTAGCTGATCACTAAAGACTAATCATCTGTTGCAGTATGGATCAGCAGCCTCAATATTTACTATGGATAGAATGAGAAACAGCCATGTACTGAATTCAACACTGTGTAGACTGAAGGCAGACAAATAAGATGAGCTGGCCAGCTTTCTATAGAACTGTGTTATCAGGTCCCCAGCCACCTTCCAGAAGTTTCTAGATTCTACCCAACTAAAGTCCCCCAAATAGTTTACAACTACAAACCCACTCCGATGTCTTCAGTATCCATTCACCAGTGGCCCCATTCCTCTTCCCATCTGGGCTTCTAGACAATTTTCTCACTCTCTGTTGCTAGTGAGCATAACAAGAACCTTGATGTTCTCATTATTTTCCTGTTAACTTGTTAGAATAGTTAACATTTTTATTTACAGATTGCAATTAGAGAGGAACATGGTTAAAGTGCTAGCACTCAGGAGATCCGGGTTCAATTCGCTGCTCTGCCAGAGACTTCCTGTGTGACGTAAATACCAAAGATAGATGGCCTAATGTTCCAAGTGTCAGAAAGCTTTCAAAGATATGTTGGGTTCATACTTCAGAATGACAGTGGGCCCTAGTCCTGATTGGAGCTTCTGGGGGCTACCCAGTGGCGTAACCAGGTGGAGGGAACAGGGGGAGCAATCAAAAAAAAAGGCGCCACCCGCTGCGGCGCTTTTACTCACCCGGCGGCGCTCCGGGTCTTCGGCAGCGGGCCCTTCACTCGCTCCGGGTGTCTTTGGAGGCACTGAAGGACATGCCGCCGAAGACCCGCAGAGCGAGAGAAGGTCCCACCGCCGACGTACCGCCAAAGACCCGGAGCGTCGCCGGGTGAGTAAAAGTGTCGCAGCAGGTGGCGTCTTTTTTTTTTTTTTTGATCGCTCCCCCTGTTCCCTCCGGGTGAGTAAAAAAAAAAAAGGCACCAAGAAATTGACAAGGCGCCACTTGTGCTCAGTGGGGGAGTGGCCGCTGCCTTGCTCCCCCCCAGCTACGCTACTGGCACTACCATAATATAAATATTTACTACTTCTGCTACTGTATAGCAGTCCACAACCCTGCTAACTAGACACATACCTGCTGATACCCCAATTAATTCCTCTCCAAATGAAATGAAAGGGTGAGTCAGTACTTCCCCCATCACCCCTTGGGTGCAGTCCAGAGCCTTAGCTGGAAAGCTCACTAACTCCTTTCAGTAATTTGCTGGCCTGTGTGTGTTGAGACTGTGCTGATATGCTAATGATCACATTTTGGTCTATGCTCCTTGGTGTCTGCCCTCAGGGAATGGTGTTGTCTGCTGAGTACATCAAGAAGAAATTGGAGCAGGAGATGGTGCTTTCTCAAGCCTTCGGACGTGACTTGGTGAGTCCTTGCTTTCTTGTGCCCCATGCAGAGTGTTTAGGAGATAGGATTCTCCTGTGCCACTGGTATTGTCCCTCCATCCACACTTCCCTGAAACAGCTGTAGTAGAATTGGTCCCAGGCACTCAAAGCTTTCTTCTGATTCCTGCTGATCCTAGCCATCAGAGCGCCAACTTGTTACCTGTTACTCCAATGTCCTTGTTTCCTCCATGCTCCCTGTTTTGAAGGGTTCTCCACACCAGTCCTGCATAGCTCCAGAGCTAATTCTTGAGGCAAGGCTAAAAACAGGAAGTCATCCTATAGTGACACTGAGCAGAGAAACATATCAATAAGACTAAAATCTCTTGCCCATGGAATCCATTAGTTTAGAGAGAGACTACTGGGGAGCAATGGCCACTAGCATTCATCTGGACAGCTCAGATATATACTTTTTGCATGAGCTGATCTTCCTGTACCATGAAGAAGACCATACCACAACTCCAGAATGTTGCCCTCCAAAGTGAATGTAAATTATACCACACTTTTAGCTAAGGGAGGGCTTCTCTGGACTGTCAGATTCCCTGCTATGAGAAGATTGCCCTGTTCTCGTGTCCAAAGAAGGCCTTGATCTGAAGATGGACTATTGGGATTTAGCAAGCAATCTAGAAACCAAAAAGGAGAGGAAGAAGGAAAAGAGGGATCAAAGAAGAATGGCAGATTGTAGGACTTGATAACCAAATGCCCCAATGAGATGTCCACCTTGTAATGTGTGGTAAATGGATGGAGGGATGCACAGGTCACTACTCTGATGATTTCTTAATATGATGCTCTATTCCTTTCACCCCAGAAAGTGGAAATTGGCCTTATTAAGTGAGCTCTTACTCATGAGAGGGAAATTTTCCTGCTGTTCCATAGACCTCAATAATTGCTGCCTGGACTTGCAAGAATATAGTGGTGTTAGAAGCTCTGATACCTTAATTCTCTCCTGCACATTGTACACACAAATCTTGGTTTTGTTCCTGTCTAAGTAATACTTAATCATCCATCTCACATCAAGGTAATTTAATTTGACTTCCTTTGGGTAAGATTGTTTTAAATATGATGGGTCCAATCTTCAGCAGATGTAATTTGGTGTCGCTCGGTAGGATCTGGTCCCGGGGAAGATAAGGAGATGTCTCCATTAACGTGCTCTGGGAAAGCAACTTTGTGAAATAGTCAAGTGCTGTCTGAAGGACAACTTTACCAGAAAGAAGCTAAAGAAATGGTTCTTTGATGGACAAAGCATTCGTTTCACTTACCCTCCTAGTAGACGTGTTGGCCATTTAAGAATGCTACTTTAAACTGATAAGAAAAAAAGCAGTATTGTAGAGGTTGCTTCTAATAGTTCCATTTTGTGTCCTAGTACCAGATTTGATTTCCCATCTTAAATGGAGGGAAAGGTTTGATCCCTGACTTGATAAACGTGGAGTTCTGAGGATGTGATGGTAGACCTTCCTTATAGCCTAGGGGCCCCTAGTGCTGCTGTTGGTCATGCAGAGAACTGAGACTCAGAGCTTTGATGAAACCAACATAGCTTTTTATTAGTAAGCTTTATGATTCAGGCCATGCCTAGAGCTTCAACTTCTGAATTTACACCAAATGCAATAGTAAAGCTCAGAAGTGGATTTTTTTTTTATTACAAGAGTAAGTCTGCCAGCTATTGAGAATATCTAAACTCCAGAAGATGCAGCCATCCAAGTTCTAAGCACTAGTTTGAATTTCTCAGTTTTTGGCATCTGATTGGATCTTTAGTGGGAGATAGAATTCAAGGGAACAAACTAACATTTCTAGGAGCCAGGAAAACTAAGGACTGTGGGGCCAGATCTTGGTGTTTTCAGGAGTACTCTGGCTACGTGAGCAAGGAGCGGGAAAGGAAAAAACGCCCACATTAGGGGACCAGACTGCTGAACTGAGAATGCATTGATTTTTCCATGCCTTCCTCTCCCAGTGACTGCAACAAGAAAAGTCCAACAAGGCAAACAAATTGATCTGTGGAGTTCTTCATTCCTGAAAATGAACCGATGGAGGTTGTCTATTCATTTCCCATTCTCCATGGGCACAGAGTCTGTTGACTCAGCTGTTTGGCCTGAATGTTGTGTTTGCTTTGTACTTAGGTGGCCAAAACCAGCAGCTTCCACTCTTTCACCAGTGTAAAACGCGTAGAGTCTCTATTCTTGGAGGAGAGATTGAAATTCCTCATGGCCATTTATGTAAGCTACTATTGCATAATTGTCACTCTGAACCTAGACGAGGTCAAGAGGGGAACTAGACATTCCATGGCCTTCCTGATCACCCTCAATTCCAGCAAATTTATATTCATCCTCCTTTCCAGAGTAGACCATTTTCCCTGGCAAGTGTGCAACCCATTGGGAGCACCCCAGTCTGTTAGTTATGCATCTGTGGTTATTCTCGCTGCACATATCTCTAAGGTTTCCCTCTGAAAAGGTTTCTGGAACTAGTCCCCCTTGTCCTGAAAATTATTCAAGTTGCCTCCGTGAATGGTAGTGGATGTGGTTACCCGCATTCTGTCTCCAGGCTCATGGGTTCCCTGTTATGAGGAGACAAATTCACAGGTAGTAACAAAAGTGTCCTACTCCCATCCGTCAGATGGGGCATAGTTGGGCCCCTGCTAAGTTATTGATGTGACTGCTAGGACTGAGGGAATTCCACTTTCACTTCAGAAGAAGGGTCCTTCCGGGGCAGGGATGGGATTTGCTTGGTGGAACTGTCATTATGTATCCTAGACTGAGGCAGCATGGAATCTGAATTCCATGACCACTCCAGAAAGTGTCGTCCTACCAGGCCATAATTAATTTCCATTGGAAGGAGGGACGGTCTGGAGCACTAGTGCATGGGAGAGTCAGCTTTTGCTAAGCCGGGAGAGCATCGTAGAAAGGTGCCCAAATTCTTCCAGTATCTCAGCTGGTCTTTGTTTTGCAGGGCAGAGGAACAAAACACTATGGGCTGATTGTGGTGGGCCATTCCCTAGGGGCAGGCACAGCTGCCATTCTGTCCTTCCTGCTGCGTCCGCAGTACCCATCGCTGAAGTGCTATGCCTATTCTCCCCCAGGGGGGCTGCTGAGGTATGTGTTGGAAGATGAGACCTGACTGGGGGGTTGCAGCTGATCATTATTGTGTGTTATTTGTACTATGATAGCACCCCAAGGCCTCATTGTGCTTGGTGCTGTACTGAAAAATAGCAAGAGACAATCCCTGCCCTAAAGAACTTACAGCCATGGGGGGCGATATACTATAGAAGCTGATGTTGCTGTTGGTTGTGTCCAACAGGCCTGGTTTTGTCCATCTTGGTTTTGGATCTTGATTTTGATGCCAGGTGGACAGCTGCCCCAGACACTCACTAAATCTGTGAAGTGACATGGTACAGGAGTCCCCTGGCTAACACTGTAGCTTCACCCTGTTTACAGTAGCAAGCACAAGCCACAGTCAAGAGGCTGGCAGCCCAGACAATGTTTCCCTTCCCACATCCTTCACTGCATATTATGTGATTCAGGGCGCTGTGCTCCTCTGTCCATTGCAGATAGATATACAACAGGTGACTCATATAGTAGTTTTAAAAAAAAAATTACACATCTTGACCAACATAGAGAGGGGTGGGGTCCCTTGAGCAGTCACGACTGTCATTGCAGGGGGTATTTACAGCAGCTGCAGAGACTCGTCCATGATGATAGTCCTGTGTCTCTGTAGCACCCAGGGGGGGTTTCCCGTTACGGTAATCACTCTGGGCATTATCCTTCAAGACAGTTACCATGATAGGAGTCTCCACAGTATCTGTTGGACAGAGTGTCCTCCGCAGTGACTGTCAAAGGAATTACTCCCCAGGATAGTCACTGAGGGAACTCTGTAGCTTATCTATTCGCATTTCCCCTGGCAGAAATCCATTAGGCTGTTGTAGACACAACCATCGCTAGAGTGTGCTGGTAAACCTCGGACTATCCAATAGCTCTAGGGTGTGCCTCCACTTATCATATTTCTGATCTTCATTGCACTCTAACGTGGTTTGCTGTGACGTCTGTAGACCCTGTCATTTGACTTCTGTCAGTAGTGTTGGCCTCTAGCTATTGAGGCCATGATTCAGAGAGAGGCCAATGAAGATGTAAATCTGCATAATGAACAGCGATCTGGGAGCCTTGGCTCACTTACCTTGGGCCAGCAGGGATGGGATGGTGCAGAAAGTGATGTTCTTAATCCCATAAGCACCATGTAGTGTCAGTCTCCGAAGGGCATGGGATGTTCTGTCCTTCCTATCTCTCTCAAGTGTCCTGGCCATCCGAAGACTATGGGAGATTCAATTTGAGGCATAATATTTGAGTACTTCCTTTCCCAAGTGTATGCAAGGGCTAATAGTGCCTGGGGCACAGGGAGTGGATTTCAAGCCTAGCACCTGTGGATCAAGGCAGAAACCCCAGATGCCGTGAGAAACAGAAATTGTGGCCTGCACAACACCACAATCCCCCAAATCCAGCCTCTTGGAAATCAGACCCTTCAGAGGCCAAGAGCAATTTGGCCATGGAATGCCGGTCTCTGCCAGTGAAATCCTACTTGTTCTTGGATCCTGTTTCTCTTCCAGTGAGGATGCCATGGAGTACTCAAAAGAGTTTGTGACTGCTGTCGTGCTTGGCAAAGATCTAGTTCCCAGGCAAGTTGAAAAATCTCTGAATTCCTCACTTCAGTATCCACTTGTTTTATACCAAAGGCACCCGTTTCCTGTCTGAACCCCCCTCCCCCCAGATCATATCTATCTCCAGTTTCCTCATTTACCTGTCCTCATGTGCTTCTTACTTGTCCCTCTTTTCTTAGTTTCCTGTATTGCTGTATCTTTTACCTGGACACCTTTATTGGTGTATCACACACCTGTGTATCCCTCCCCTCTCTCTCAGTTGCCTGTATGAATAAAAAGGTGAATATCCTGACTTCACAATTATGTTCATTGTTACATCTGATATATCTCTGCCATCTTCATGGTATTGTATTGTGTCATCCCACACCTGTGTACTGTCTCCCTGGTTCCATGTGCTTTGTCATCTCAGACCTGAGTACCCTCTCCCCGGTTACCTAGAGTTGGACATCTCACACCTTTTTTTCATCACATTGGAGATGTGTGGCCTAATGGCTGGGGCTTTGGACCAGGAGACCTGGGTTCTATTCCCAGCTCTACCATCAATTCATGGTGTGTCTCCCCCGATTTTTGAAATGGGGATAATGACACTGACCCACTTCTGTAAAGTGCTTTAAGATCTCTCGAGGAAAAGCGCCCTGAAGTACTGAGTATTATTATTATTGGTAATCTATATGATGACATCTCTCATCTGTCCATTGTCTCCCTGATGATCTGTATGGTGGTGTCTTACACTGCTGTACCATCTCCTTGGCTTACCTGTTTTGTAGTCTCGTATATCTCTGAACCATTTTCCTGGTTCCTCGTATTGTGACGTCACACCAGGTACTATCTACCTGTCTCATGCCATCTCTCACCTCAGTATCCATCTCCTTGGTTATCTGTATTGTGACATCTCATACCCGTACACTATCTTATCAATTTATCTGTGGCTTCTTACACCTCGTTACCTATATTGTGTAATCTCACACTCTGTGATGTTTCTTGGGTCATCTGTATCGTGGCGTCTCCCAAATCTTTGTACCATCTCTTGTATTGTGGTATCTCACTCTTCTGTTCTGTCAGTCCCACATCTCCTTGGTACCTGTGTTGTGATGCTTACTTCTCAGTAGTCACCTGTGCAGTTGTAGCTAACACCCTTTCTCTCTCTCTCTTCCAGGATTGGTCTCTCACAGCTAGAGGGATTTCGCCGGCAGCTTCTTGATGTTCTCCAGAGAAGTAACAAACCAAAGGTAAGAAGATTAAAATCCACCTGGAATGAAAAGCCTTGACAATTATTTGCATGGAAACACCAGACCGAATGAATAGGTGGTGTCCTGAGCTGAGTTTAGGATCTCACACTCCAATTCTAGCTCTTCCTGGCCTTTAGTGAGCAATAGCCAGTAATGGACTAAGTAATGGAGCGGGTGTGGAGTTTTATACCCATGGCTCCATGGTATCTATTTCGTTGTGCAGTTTTGGGTTAAGTAGATTATGTTAACCCTTTGGAGATGGAGGATTTATATGTATACTATGTCGTAAAGATTCATTTCCAGCATACTGGGAAATGCCAGCATTCTAAGGCAGTGGTGTCCAACCTTATTACCACATAAACCTAAGCACAACCTTGTGTGGGCCAAACAGATTCAACCTGTTTCAATAAGATTTAAAGTCACCCATATTGATTTGTATTTTAAGTTCAGCTTGTTTCATATGTATTTAGATAGCTTGTTTCTAGGTACAGTATAGTCTATTTACACGCTTGTGTAAACGAAAATGATGTAAACAAATGCTAATGAATTGGCTGTTAGTATATTATGTTGAAGCAGGCTGTGGGCCTTAGGAAATGCTCTGGTGGGCCATAGGTTGGGCACCCCTGATGTAAGGGATAACAGAAGCCTTATTAACACTAGTAGCAGTTTTAATATCAAGGATTTTAAAGGTGACCTGTAAATGGGGAAAAAGGACTCTGTGTCTTTTTGTGTGGTTGTGTAGTGTGACATGCTTGAAAGGGTTTTTTTGTTTGTTTGGGTTGTTCGTTCTCTGCTTGTTTTTCACATTAGAAATTCAGCTCTTGTCTATGCTGCTTGTCTTGCAGTGTTCTGTGGGTATATAAACTGTTGGGATTATGATTTCACAAGGACCAGGGAAGCGAAACCTGGTTAACTGAGAGGGGAAGTGGTTTTCATGCAGATTCTTTAGAACTTTGTTTTCTTTCTTTTGTTGCTAATGTCTACTTAATTCAAATGCCTAATAAATAGGTATGAGAAAATATCTCTTTGTAAAAGATTCACCATACCTGGCCCTCCAATGCAGGGCTGATAACACTTCCACGCCATGTCTCTGGCTCCTCTAAGGAAACCTTCAGCAAAAACAGGGAAGACAAGACTTTGCTATTTCTAAGGTAAAAACAAGCAGGAAAAAAACCTTGGGGTGTGGGGAGACCTTTTAACTTTCCTTTGTTTTCTGATTAAGCAAATAAGGGCACAAGCCCGATTTTGTTGTTTTGGGACACTCTTAAGGTGTTATATATCCTGTTTAACCAAACCCAGCAATGGTCTAATGTGAAGTGACCCTAGGAATATGACACTGTGCGCCCCCTTCTCCCCTGGCTTTTTATCCTATTCTTTTTTCTCATCTCCACACTGTCCCTTTCTGTATTTCGACATCACGATCCATTGCATCACCTCATTCTTCTCCTTTTTCTCTTCTTGGACAGTGGCGAATCATCGTGGGAGCCACAAAGTGTATACCCAAGTCAGAGCTCCCAGAAGAGACGGAAGGGAATTCAGTGACCAGTAACCGTCTCTGGACTCACCCCAGTGACCTAACTATTGCTCTGTCCGCCAGTACGCCACTCTATCCACCTGGCCGCATCATCCATGTGGTGCACAATCACCCTGCCGAGCAGTGCTGGTAAGTACAGCTGGAGCTGCAGCCATGCTGCAAACCAGTGCCCAGGGCAGGGCGGGCACACTTCTGTTTTGGAAAGGGACCCAAGAGGATAGCCTTCAGGAAAGCCACAGCTTGCTTTGTCTGTAAGTGGGAGTTATTTAGCACCATCCTGTGATGGTTGTGTCTGTCCTGGAGAGGAGATAGGAGGGGAGATCTTGCATCAGGATTGGGAGCAGTGGCAGCAGTATATGTAACTCAACGTCTCTTCTCTTTTACCGCCCCCCTCCCATTCCCTTGTTCTCTGTCTCTGGCCCCCACTGTCTCCTTCTCACATTCTCCCTCCTTCCCCCTCTCTGACTCACATGCTCTCCCATGTCTCCATCTCTCCCTCTCTTTTGATCCCTGACTTCTATTCCAGTTGCTGCGAACAGGAGGATCCCACTTACTTTGCAATTTGGGGTGACAATAAAGCATTTAATGAAGTCATCATCTCCCCAGCAATGCTGCATGAACACCTCCCTTATGTGGTCATGGAGGGGCTCAACAAGGTAATGCTGAGCGTCTGAGTCTCTGGTATCGGGAGGGGCAGGGGGAGACTCAGCACGGCAATATAGCTTCTGAGTCTCAGACCCTGGGAGTGGCAGGAGATGGGGAAGTTGAATGAGGGCATAAGCTGGTGGAGTCCCCACTCAGCTGCTCCAAACCAAAGCTACACCCTTGTTGGAGAGTCGAAAAGTCACGTGCTGGCACCTGGTTTTAACAACTCTTATACATAGTAGTGTATTCCAATAACACTGAGAGGCTCCAACCAAGATTGGTGCCCATTGTACTAGGTATTGTATATACACATAGTAAGAGCCAGTCCCTGCTCTAGAAAACTTACAATCTAAATGGACAAGATGGTCAAAGAGTGGGAAGGGAAACTGAAGCACAGAGTGGGCAAGTCTGGCCCAGGGTCACATAGCTCATTCATTGCAGAGCTGGAAATAGAACTTGGGTCTTCTGAGTCCCAGTTAAGTGCCCTATCCACTTGACCATGCTGCATTTCCAAAACAGCACAGTGTGAACCCCAGCTTCAGCTGTCTCCTTAGTCTTGTCTGCTCCTTGGTTCCTTCCTTCAGAACCTGCCCATCCCACACCCTACCTCTCTCTGCCAAAGGACTGCTCATGTATTCAAAGTTAATCTAATAAACCACAACTTCCTCAGTGGGGCAGCAGTGACGCATGTGGAGGTCCCTGAGTTGTCCAGCACCTCCCAACATGCTAGAGCCTCTGCAGAATCTTTCCACTGTGCTACAGAGGCAATATTAGGCATCTGCATGTCACACAGCAGGACGTGTCTCAAGTCATTGGGCCTGATTTTACAACCCTTATTTAAGTCAATGGGACTGCTCATCTGAGTGCCTATTACCACACATGGGTAAGGGCTGCAGAATGATACAAATACAGTTCCTAGTCATGAGGCAGTGGCACATAGCTTTACCCGGGTCTCCCAGGCCCCGTTAATCGTGGGGCTACCACAGGCAGGGTCCCTAGTTGCTTTCCCCCTGCTGGGTTCCAGCAGTACATACTGACAGTGTGGCTTTAGTGTCAATATTTGTATAATATCAGCGTGTGTGATCCTAGGTATGATCCTTGCCTTTGAGATCCCACTAGGCTTGCAAAGGCTGCTGATAAGAAGCAAATCGGGGATAAGTTTGCTTGTCTGAGGGATGTTCAGCAGTCAGAACAGAAACGGTCACTGAGCAAAGCTGATCTTATTTTGACTAGGTCCTGGAGAATTACAACAAGGGGAAAACTGCCTTGCTTTCTGCAGCCAAAGTGATGGTGAGTCCAACAGAAGTGGATCTCAACCCGGAATTGATCTTCCAGAATCAGCCCCTGCCCAGCGGACCCTCATTACAGATCGGGATTGGAGCCATAACAGTGGACAGAAGGAACAGCAGCGTCAAGTAAGGATGTGCCTTTAATTTCCTTGAAAACTTTACCCAAGGCCTGTGGAGGGGTTGTTGCCTCCCACAGGATCCCTGATCACTGCCAAGCTGTCCTGCAGTGGCTCAAGAGCATGAGACCAACCCCCGTATAGACTGTTAAGGAGCAGGGCACAAACCCCAAATTGGTTGTGAGATCTGTACTTAGATTTCACCAAGCTATTATCAAGTGTGAACTCCTCAAGCACTACATCAGCCTTAACATGGAGTCACAGACAGTCCCCTTGCGAACACTGATCTATCTTGGCACCAAGGTAAGCTTACCTTTGATAGATGGTTCCTCCCACCAAAGATCCTAGTAATATTCAGATTATTCCCAATCCCAAAGGACCAGTCACTTACCCCAGGTCAGTTGCATCTTAGATCTCACACCAAAGACAACACTTGCAGCCAGTCCTATAATAAACTATTTAAAGATGTATTAACTAAGAAAAGGAAATAAGAGAGTTATTTACAAAGGTTAAAGCAGCTAAACACATACACACACAAACGAGTTCCAGTGTTAAGTTTATAAGGTAATAAAAGCTTCTATAATAAGCAAGCTCTCTATGTCCTTTAGGGCTAACCCAGACCAGGCACTGGGGATCTTTTGCTTATGCTTAGTCTTTTTGCTGCTCTGAGTCCAAGCAGCATAAAAGATACTGTTTCTCCTTGTTAGGGCCTTTTAATCCTTCCCTACTTCTGCTTCGAGTTGCAAATTCAGCTGCCAGATTAGTGATGGACAGGGAGCAGGCCAGGGCAGAGAGAGTTGGGAAGGGAGTAGGCAGTGACTGTGAGGCTGGCTGGAGCCAGACCATTGGGAGTTATAAAAACAAGGAAGGTAATTTTCAGTCAGAACGAGATGGGGAGCCAGTGGAATTGTGTAGGGGAAAGGGAATGAGTGTGGTTGCACTCATTTGTACCTGTGTGAGGGTTTGGGGCATATGCACGTGCTGGGATTGGCAGAGCTGGGACTGGGGAGGCCACAGAGCGAGAGTTGCAGTAGTCAAGGTGAGAGGAGGAGAGGACTTGGATGAAGATTGCAGAAAACGTGAAGCTGAGGGAGTGACTTATGGACATGGTTGCATTGGAGATGGAGGAGGAAGACTATAGATAGTTGGAGCAAATGGGGGTGAAGAGACGGAGCTGTGCTTGAAGGGACCACTTCTACCCCAGAAAAGGACTTCTGTTTCTGAGATTTCAGATAAAGGAAGCTGAGAGGAAGCCGTGCACTTATCTGGCTAAGATAGATAGGGAGGCCTAACATGATGGAGTCATTAAGGGTGTTGAAATATGCACCCCTGGGATAAAACTGAGTAGTATCTGAAGTTAAAGAAAAAGATGAGATGAGAAAGTAGGAGAAGACAGGAGACAGGGATTCTAGGCTCTGAGCAGGAGCCATCACCGGAGACAGAGTGAGAGGCTAGGCAGGGGCAGAACCATGACAGTAGAGCAGCCAGAGGAGGGAGCAGTCCTGCCATGAGGGTAGGAGACTGGACTAGATGACCTCTCAAGGTCCTTTCCAGTCCTTGATTCTATGATTAGTGAAGGCTACAATGAGGCCAAAAAAGGGAGGTAGGAGCAAGCAGAGAGGAGGAAGAGGCTGTTGACTATCCAGAGGAGAGAGACTTCCATGTTCTAGCCAGAGCAGACTCTAGAGTGGAATAATGTGAGGCTATTCTTGTTTTGGAGGTGGGTGAAGGGGAGAGGAGGTTACTCTCTCAAGCCTTGTGCTGTGAATGGGAGGGTCAGAGATAGGGCAGTCCAGGATTGGAGCCTGCTGCTGCTTCACTTTCCATCATTTCCTTCCAGGGGAGAGGCTACTCAGGGAACTAGGTACAGGGGATGGGTTAAATTGGTGGCAGGCGAGAGCTTTAACTGACAGTGTTGGGAGGTAGGAGGTGGAGATTGAGATGCTGACTGCCAAGGTGTATGTGATGGTGTTGGGCCCAGAGGTGATAGCTGATGTGCACTCAGTAAGCAGAGCTATGTTGGTGCTGAGAGATGGTGTCTGGGACTCCCTCATTTACACAGGAATGAGCTGGTATCAGTCAGGTTTCAGAGTCATGCAGCTGCCTCATGTTTCTGTTCTCTCTTTGCAGGAGCAAGTCCCATTCTGAAATCAGTTTGGAGGGGTTTTATGAGACCAAGCTCCTTTCTCCTGTGCAGAAGGACCCTGTGGAGCTACTGCTTCTGGATACCAAGGAGCGCTTGTCTGTGGAGCTGCAGGACCGTCGCGCTCCTCTCGCTACCATGGAGAGTCTGTCTGACAATGAGTCCATCTACAGCTTTGAGTCGAGGCGCTCCTCTGGCTTCCGGAGCATCCGCGGTTCACCCAGCCTCCACGTCGTCATGGAGAAGGATGAAACGCACTGCTTTTATATAGACCCCGTTATCCCTGAGGAGAACCCCTCCCTCAGCTCACGGACAGAACTGCTTGCTGCTGACAGCCTCTCCAAACACTCCCAGGAGACCCAGCCCCCGGAGGCCTTGCACAACAGTGGTGGCACTACTCCCCAGCGACGCGGCAGTGAGGAAGGAGCTGGTAGCGAAGGGGACCACGTTTCCTTCACCCCTCGGGAGGAACTGACCCTCCAGAATGGACGGCTCACTGATGTGCCCAGTCCACAAGTGCTGGAGTTTGCTGAATTTATAGACAGCCTCTTTAACCTGGACAGCAAAAGCAGCTCCTTCCAGGACCTCTATTGCATGATGGTATCTGACAGCTCCAGTGACTTTGCTGAGATGCCTAAGTCAGTCAGTGATCAGGAGATCCTGCTGAGAGCACAGTATGAGCCCAACCTAGTCCCCAAGCCCCCTAGGTTGTTTGCTGGCTCAGCAGATCCCTCTTCTGGCATCTCAGTCTCACCCTCCTTCCCTCTGAGTTCGTCTGGGGAGCTTATGGACATCACTCCCACAGGCATGAGCAGCCAGGAATGCCTGGTCACTGACAAAATCCGGACTTCCACTCCAGCTGGTCATGTGACCAGCCCTGCCAAGCAGGAGGACCTCATGATCTCAGCCCTCTAGTGCAGGAGTGGAGGGGTGAGGCTCCAAGAGCCAATCCCATGAGCTGAATGCTGGGATAACACTTGGAGGAGCTGGTCATTGGGCAGTTCGGAAGTGGGGGAGACGCCTGAGAATGTTCCTTCTGGGGTGCCATGCTGGTGGCATAGTGACGTAAGGGGGATGGATTCTGTATGCTGGGTCGTATGCTTAAGTTTGGGAGAAGATGTACTGCCTCTCAAAGCCTGCTACACTAAGAGGGGTCTCATCAATGGAGTTAGATGTTTGGTTTCCCTACCTCAGCCTACTGGATTAAATCAGGGGGCAGATTCCCTGCCTCGGAGCATCTGCTGAGGCACAGGGCTCAGATTTCCTGCTTGAGGGAGTCTGCTGGAGTCAGGGGGTGGATTCCCTGAGGTTAGAGGACTGGATTAACAAAAGTAAGGGTCGGATCACCTCCCTGTTGTCATTTAAGTGGTGTCAATAGCGAGCAGATTGCGACTTTGGGCCCAATTGCACTAACACGTCATGTCTGACCCAAGCACCAATTCGTCACCCTTTCATGGTGTTTGTTTTTATAAGACACTTTCTCCCGTTTTAAAGCCATTGGAGCTGTATTCCCGGGGAATGCAGCCACCCTCTCCCTGACCAGGCACAGCGAGAATCAGGCTGGCACTGTGTGTTTTCGCTCCCCCGATTACCTCTGAGTTCATTGACTACCAGGCTTCTTCTGAGAAGAAAGGAAATCCATGTACTAGAGAGCCGAAGGCCACTGCTGCATCCGTCCTCCACAAGAGGGGTGGAGAAGGTCTCTTGGGCCTCACCTTCATCACTTCACAGCTCCCTGGACTACTCAGAACTGGAGATGTTCCCACCACAGACTGACAGGATTTTCATCTCAATACCACATGGATGGATTGTTTTAAACTAGCTTTCGGTATTTAAAAGGCTTGCCAGTGCCCAGCATTATCTGCCAGGTCCCTGTGGAGCCTGGGAGCCTCCTTGGGCCTGTTCCTGGTCGCCAGTCCACCTTCCCCACAGAACCAATGCTGGTCTCTGCCATCGGAGTTCAGGGAAAAGATGAACCTTTACCAGGTGTTGAAATCTCATGTATGTTTACAGAGCTGCTAAGCTTTTCAGAAGGTATTCATTACGCAAATTGGAAAGCCTTCCTGGAGCAAGAAGAATGTTCTCTCTCCCCTTCCCTTGCCGTTCCCTCAGTTTGGGGGCTGAGGGGAGAGTGGAGGGGGCAGGAGGTGCTGTTATTGCAAATCCTTGTTTCAAAGTGGAGGCCCTTTGATCCAAGCCCAAGGGGAAGCTGCATGCCTCCCCCCCCCCCAGGGGTTCATCCCCTTCACCCCGCTGCACGACAGCTCGTTAAAAAGCCCCAATATATTGTCAACAAAATTGTGACTGAGCAACCACTCCTGTTGCTCTCAATTCCAGTGCCCAGGGTAGCCTGCTGGCTCTATTGAATGAATGGAAGGGATTTTCCGATGATGGAAGCAGGAGGGAGACTAACTGCCTAGGCAGTTAAACATACTGTGACCTACAAGAGTCCTCTAACTGGAAAAAGACTTCATATCAGAACTCAGCAGAATCAATCCGTGTCTCTGCAGCTCTGCTCTCCTTCACCGGAAAAGAATCTCCTGTTTGAGTCAGCAGTAAAATGCCCCATCTTACCGGAGCCCTTGGCTGTGCAATTCCCAGTACAGTGAGAATTCCATGCTTCTGATAGGTTAGCCCCATTACACAACAGGAATCGATGGGTCCAATCCACCATCACGGTACATCTTTGTTGTTGGTTGTTTGTGGTAGGTGCTGTACAAACACCAAACAAAAAATAGTGTAAAATGGCACCAAATAAGAACAGGAACGTTTTTACCCCCACTCAGCATGGCAATGTTGAATTGGCTCCTATGTGTCCAGTGTGACAATATCATGTAGGGTAGATTCCCCAGTCCCCACCATGAAGTGCTTAGTCATTGGGAGTGCAGACGTTTCCATTTATAAATACTAAAACAAAATCTTTTAACTGTCCCAGTAGTTTAGATTCCAAATGTGACCTTTCTTAAGACTCCGGCAATCAGAGGGAAGAATGTCCTCCAGATTCTAAATATCTTTTTTTTTTTAATCTATTAGTTGCTGAGCAACAAAGTTCCTCTTTTTTTTTTTTTTTAAATAGGCCCTACCAAAAAGAGCAGTGTGGTGTGTTCCCCTTGCTGGCTTTGCAGCAACAGTTAACCAGCATTGTGCTGACAACATGAATGGTTCTGGCACCTGTACAAGAACAACTATTAATACCATCCTCCATTGGAAGTGCAGGGCAAGAACGCATGGTAAGGGAATTAAAAGGTGATTTTCAGGAAGGCATTACAATGAGCAGTACAGTTTAGAATAACAAGGGGAGTTTGCAGAATGTAGGGAGTCAGACTAGCAGGGTAGGCTCACCACCTGCAGCAGTCTGCTGAGGGTGCTGCAGTGTGGACAGGGTGACACCCTGCCTCAAGCCGTCTGCTAGCCTTGGGGAAAGGGCGCATGTTCCTGCCTTGCCCAGTAGGCTGAGGTCGGGTGGTAATAATAACACTTAGCACTTACCTAGCGCTTTATATCTTCAAAGCACTTTACAAACATTAATGAAGGAATCATCCCAACCTCTAGTAGTTAGGTACGTACCTACTGTATTAGGAGATGCCTCAGAGAATCTGCTGAGGCTAGGTGAAGCCGGTTCCCAATTTTGGGAGATTAGGGGGTCAGAGTCACAGAAATTATGGGATCAGATAGCTTCCCTGTTAGTGAAGGTTTTGTTAGCATTTAAGTGATTTCACTAGTGACCAGATTATAACTAATGGGTCACGCTATTGCACTAAGATGTCATGTCTGACCTGGGCACCCCTTTGTTGCAGTTGTATGTTTTAACAGTGTCTACTTTTTCAAAGCCATTGGATTACAGGGAATTCAGAAGCTCTCTCCCTGACCAGCTGTAGAGGAATCAGGCCAGCAGGGTGCGTTCTTGCTCCCTAGTTTACATGCTCTGTGGCTATGGAGCTTCTGCCCAGGATTTGGAAATATGCAGCCTCCGGTGTCCCAGGGCTGCTGCTGACCAAAGAAGAGGGGAGTCGAGGTGTGAGAGGGTCCAATTAGCAAAGTTTCCAACTCCAGTATCTCATGGCCTCCCCTCTTGTAGTCATTTTTCATTGTCCCCTCCTGGGAAATCAGGACTCTTTGCACAGAGTAAACCCATGCTCTCTGCACCAGCACTGCCCAAACACACGTTAAATTTCCCCCTTGAAGTGACTGATGCGTAACTCCACCCCATTGTCTTATGCATTATAGAGAGCATTTGCAAAACGCAGCCTCCCATTGCACCCAAAAGAACATATCTGATGTGTTCATGTTTAACACTGAACCCATCACTAATCCGTCATACACACCCCATGCTGCACTCCACCTTCTCTGCCTTTCCTCTGCTCTGACACGTTTTCTGAGGCAACCATACCTAGCACTTAAGATTCCTTCACTGCTTGACTGCTGGATCTTATCCTCCAGCTGCTGTGCAGCCACCTTGTGCCTTTAATGTTTGGATGGTCCATTGAAATGTCAATGGGACATCATAATGTGACTGGGGCAGTACTGGATGTACCTGACACGTTAGAGAGCAGCTAAGCTGTTTAATCGTTTATGTCAGTTCTTGGGGCACACTCTTGCCTTCCATCCCAATCAGTGGGTGATTGGTACTGGAGTGCCGTTCCAGTGAAGGATCAGAGCAGAAGGCACCCAAATTGCTGGAGCTGAGAGGCTGGGTTTTGTGCACCTTAAAAATTAAAATGTATAAAGTGAAACCTAATACACCAATGCAGCTTTGCCAAAGAGTCCTACAAAGAAATCTCCCCAATTAGGCACTTTGTGGTTAGCTGAATAATAATGAGACTGCACTTGCATAGCATGTTTTATCTTCAAAGCCCATAGCAGACTGTGATGTACTGTAACCCTGAAACCTTGGAACATTCAGGGACAACATGGGAGGCTTTAAACCATTGTAACAGCACCAGTTTAACTCCCATATTTCCTAGGTCAAAGAGAGATGGGCTCTAATCCTATCTCTGAAAGTAGTAAGGATCCATGAAGGGCCGTGTGTGCTTGGGTGATCGATATTTCTCTTGTGCTTTTTCAAACACTGGCATATTTCTGAGCTGCCCTCTGAGCTTTAGGAGCTTGATCCAAAGCCTATTGAAGTTAATGGAGAGATTCCCGTTGACTTCAGGGAACTTGGATCCAGACTTTGGAGCAGTTTTACATCAGGTTTTAATGTGTGGAGATCCTTTCATAAATTATTTTCTTGTTTGTATTGTGGTAGCGCCTAGTCAGGGACCCGGACCCTCTTGTGGTAGGTGCTGCACAGACACAGAACAAAAAGACAGTCCCTGCTGCAGAGAGCTGATGATCTCTCCACTACCCTTCCTTAGATCTGCACTTCTAGTTTGGGACCATCTCCTGCTGCTACCGCTTTCCTCTCTTCTCTCCTAAGCTGGTGTCTGCCTCCACCCCTTTCACTCAGTCAGGAGCCCTCTCCTCTCTTTTCTTGGTGCCCCAGATGGTGAGGTTACTCTATGTCAAGAAGATGGTGCCCCAGTCCACGTCCTGTTTGGCACCAGTTGCAGTGCTGTATCCCACCTGCCCAATCCTGACTCCATCCACCCAGCTCACCATTGCCTTGGCTTCCGCACTGCTGTCCACCTGTTCCCACCTGGAAAGATGCTGAGCTCCTTCAGTGCCTGCTGGCATCTATGGGAGTTGAAGGTGCTCAGCACTTCATAGGAAATGGTCAGGACTTCGCAGCTTGGAGCCCTAGGTGCTTACTCCACCTTCTGATGTATGATTTAGGTGTACATTTGCAACTCTAGTAGTTTTTCCTCTTAATTTTATTCAGAAGTAGTGGTAGTTAATACAAAACACTATAGACTTTCCAGAGCTCTAAAATTGCAAAAATGGTCTAGAGCAGGGGTGGGCAAACTTTTTGGCCTGAGGGCCAAATCGGCTTTCGGAAATTGTATGGAGGGCCGGTTAGGGGAGGTTGTGCCTCCACAAACAGCCAGGCGTGGGCCCGGCCCCCATCCACATACACCCCGCTCCCTCAGCTACAGTTTGACTTGTGCCTTGAAACATGGGAGTTTATGCATCCTTGAACTTCGTTTTCTTTTTATTTTATCTAATGTAATTCTAAATGTTCTCATTGTCCAAATAAATGTCCATTTTTTAAATCCTGCTAAACTCTTAGCCCCAGTGATATCTTGTGGCAGGGAGTTCTGCAGGCTAATTTAACATGTATAAAAAAGGCTTTTCCTTTTTATACATTTAAATATAGAATCATAGACTCGTAGGGCTGGAAGGGACCTCGAGAGGTCATCTAATCCAGCCCCCATTGGCCTGGAGCGGCAAACCGCGGCCAGTGGGAGCCACGATCGGCCGAACCTGCGGACGCGGCAGGTAAACAAACCGGCCCGGCCCGCCAGGGGCTTTCCCTGAACAAGCGGCGGCCCAAGTTTGAGAACCACTGATCTAGACCATCCCTGACGGGATTCTTTAACCTCCCTAGGCAATTTATTCCAGTGCTTAATCACCCTGACAGGAATGTCCTAATGTCCAATCTAAACCACCCTTGCTGCAATTTAAGACCATTGCTACTTGTTCTATCCTCAGAAGTTAAGGAGAACAATTTTTCTCCCTCCTGCTTGTAACAACCTTTTATGTACTTGAAAACTGTTATAATGTCCCCCCTCAGTTTTCTCTTCTCCAGACTAAACAAACCCAGTTTTTTCAATCTTCCCTCATAGGTCATGTTTTCTAGACCTTTAATTATTTTTGTTGCTCTTCTCTGGACTTTCTCCAATTAGTCCACATCCTTCCTGAAATGTGGTGCCCAGAACTGGACACGATACTCCAGGTGAGGCCTAATCAGCATGGAGTAGAGCGGAAGAATTACATCTCGAGTCTTGCTTACAACACTCTTGCTAATATATCCCAGAATGATGTTTGCAATAGTGTTATACTGTTCACTCATATTTAGCTTGTGATCCACTATGACCCTCAGATCCCTTTCCGCAGTACTAGGCAGTCATTTCCCATTTTGTATGTGTGCAACTGATTGTTTCTTCCTAAGTGGAGTGCTTTGCATTTGTTCTTATTGAATTTCATCCTATTTACTTCAGACCATTTTTCCAGTTTGTCCAGATCATTTTGAATTTTAATCCTATCCTCCAAAGCACTTGCAACCCCTCCCAGCTTGGTACTGTCTGCAAACTTTATAAGTGTACTCTCTATGCCATTATCTAAATCATTGACAAAGACATTGAACAGAACCGGACCCAGAACTGATCCCTGTGGGACCCCATTTGAATTACTGATAACTACTCTCTGGAAATGGTTTTCCAACCAGATATGCACCCACCTTATAGTAGCTACATCTAGGTTGTATTTCCCTAGTTTGTTTATGAGGAGGTCACGCAAGACAGTATCAAAAGATTTATTAAAGTCAAGATATACTACATGTACCGCTTGCCCCCCATCCACAAGGCTTGTTACCCAGTCAAAGGTACGGTCCCTTTCAGTTTTATTGAATGTTCCTTTGTACTGGAACACCTTATCTACCTTCGTGATATTGTTCAGTATTTTATATATCTTTATGATGTCCCCTTCTGATTTGTCTCATCTCTATACCTATGCAGTCCCAATCTTACCCATATCTTCATATGGAGGTTTTTCCATGCTTCTGCTCAGAACTGCACACAGTATTCCCAGGGAGGATATCTCATTGACTTACAGAATGGCATTATATAATATTTTCAGTATCTTTCTCTCTCCCATTCTTCGTGCATTGTAATATTTTGTCTGATTTGTTGACCACAGCTGGGTATTGAGCAGAGGTCTTCATTGAACTGTCTACAATGATGCTCAGGTCTTTTTTCCCTGAGTTGTTACAGTTACTTTGGAATCAGAAAGGCATATGAGCAGTTCAAATTATTCCTTACAATGCCCATTAGCTTCATTAATCAACACTGAGTTTCAGCTGCTGTTGTGTTCCCCATTTGCCTTTCTTGGCTAGACCCTTCTGAAATCCCTTAAGGTTTTAGTCTTCTCCAATCTTGGCTAATCTAAAATTTTTTTTGTCATCTTCCAGTGTTTCCACCTTGCTGCTTACCCCTTTTCCAGATCATTGTTCCATATATTACATAGCACTGGTTCTAGTATGGAATCTGGAGAGCACCCCACTGCTAACAAGGCAGAACAAATATTACCCAGCCTATGCAAAATGTTCATATTTTCCTTTGCAGGTTTTACTTGCAGAAAAAGCAGGTCTATAAATTCCGTGTGGCAGCTTGGAACGTCCTGGACTGCTCAGTTCCAGGCTATCTGCCATTCCTCTGCTTGTGTACATGCGCACACGCACACTGGCAAGTGCCTTGTGTACTTTTAAACGCCACCTGCTCCAGCTAAGTCTCACTTTACCATTGTGCAGGAGGGCAGCCTAGTAAAATGTTTAATTTCCCATGGTGATGAGCAGCGCTTTCTCTGCGGTAGGTGCCTTGGGAACTCCCCCCTTCTGGTGCTTTGCTAGAGCCTGGTCTTCATTATGCTAAGTAAAGCAAGCACACTTACATTTAACCAAAAGGCTAACCCCAATTTATCCCTTCTCCCCATATACACAACATACGGACAGTCTGGCTGCAGAGACTTTCTTACTTTGTGGCAAGGACAGTGGCTTTTAATCTACTCTTTCTGGTTACAGTAGCTCTGTGTGATTTGTATGTTCTGTAGATAGCACATAGATTTTAATACTTTCCTGATAAGGTGATTAAGTAAATAAAATGCCATAACACTTGCTGGCAAGACATCCTAAGTTAACCTATTGCAAACCCCTACTAGTTCTGCCTTTTATCAAAGTCCCTCTAGCCTTCCACCAATTTGCAGTTAATTATTTTATTTTTTTCTGTCTGTAGTACGGTTTTAAGTCTCAGATTCTTTCTTCTGAAGATCCCTCCGCACTGCCACCTGTTTGTCATTGACATCTCTTATTTGAATCTACCCAAATTGAAGCTGGGTTTTTGCTAAGAGAGTCATTGTTTCGTTATGTTGCCCCAACCTTCGCGCGTTCAGTTTCTCTGCATTTTTTCAGAGCAAAGGGACAATCCCCCTGATCCCTCTTCTTTCAGTTTAGGGTGATATTGGGAGTAAATGACTGTTAGCTAAGTGCATGCTCCCTCTCTATTGTTTCTTAGCAACAAAAGTTACTAGTCATAAGAGTAGAGGGAAGTAAAAGAGTAATCGATTAAATGGGTAATGTATTAAGTCTGAGGACTCAGTGTAAAAGAAAAACCCAACATAGAACAAACAGGGGCAGTATTATTATGAGTATTACTAGTGTGGTAGGCGCTGTACAAAATGATACATTACATGAACTATTAAACAAGGAAACAATAAATAGATTTAACAGTGTGGCAGCCTGCCCAGAGCAAGGCATGTGCAGCGAGCTCGGTGTTGGTCTTTTAATAGTTAATTAAAGTTAAACTCAAAATTTGGCTGTCCGCACCTTTAAACTTGTAAACGAACACAAAAAGTAACCGCTTGATCACAACATGCAAATGAAGGTCCTGACCCAGCCCAGGGTTCTAAGTTAGGACTGAGGAAGTCCTCTCCTGGCCCAGCTCAGGGCTGGCTCCAGGCACCAGCAAAGGAAGCAGGTGCTTGGGGCGGCCAATGGAAAGGGGCGGCACATCCGGGTCTTCGGCGACAATTTGGCGGCGGATCCCTCAGTCCCTCTCAGAGCGAAGGACCCGGCACCAAATTGCCGCCGAAGAATGAAGTGGCGCGGTAGAGCTGCTGCCGAAGTGCCGCCGATCGCGTCTTTATCTTTTTTTTTTTTTTCTGCTTCGCTGCTTGGGGCGGCAAAAAAGCTGGAGCCAGCCCTGGCCCAGCTCCACCCCGCACTCTTCCTGGGATGAAGCAGGCAAATGTTCTTAATTTGCCTGTGCTTTCCTGATTGGTTAGTGTCTCTTTCCAGATCTTCTAGGCTCGTGGAGGACTAAGTCTTGGTGGTACCCAACCCTGAGTGGGTTTGTCTCAGGCAGGGTGGTGTCAGAGTGCTGACACTTCCAGCCAGGAGCAGAGAAGGCCTGATAGAGCATTGGCACAAGCAGCAAATAGTCCTTATTGTCACTGAGAGATGACACACACATGCTCATAGGCGCCAACTTTCTCCGGCGCCGGAGGGTGCTCACGCCCCCCCACCCCTGGCCCCGCCCCGACTCCACCCTTTCCCTGCCCCTGGCCCTGCCCCCCTTCCAACCCCTTCCCCAAAGTCTCCACCCCCTCCCTGCCCCTATTGGATCCCTTCCTCAAATCCCCAGCCCCACCTCTTCCCCCAGCACGCTGCATTCCCCCTCTTCCCCCCTTCCTCCCTGCCCCACAAAACAGCTGCTTCGCAACGCAAGCACTGGGAGGGAGGGGGGAGAAGCATGACGCAGCAGCGCGCTCGTGGAGGAGGCGGAGGTGAGCTGGAGCAGGGGGGCGGGGCCACAGGGAGCTGCCGGTGGGTGCTTAGCACCCACTCATTTTTCTCCGTGGGTGCTCCAGCCCCGGAGCACCCATGGAGTCAGCGCCTTTGCACATGCTCATTCCTCACTAGCAGTGCACACAACCCCTCTTACGCTGTCTGAAGGAATGATCTAGAAATCCACTGCTCATTTTTCACAGACGTTCTCTCCTCTGGTCTTCTATATGAGAGATTGTCCCCCTCTCTGTAGCCTCCAGCAGGACTGACACAACCAGGAACTCCACTCTTCCTTTTCAGTGGCTACTGTGGAATTTAAGGTCTCTGAATATTCCCACCACCACTCTCTTCCGAGCTGGAGCATCTCACGTCCTCTTGTTAATGTCCAGATTTGCAGTCAGCTGTGAAACTAAACTAACAGATGTCAAAGCCACATCTCTTGTCGATGGGTTCCCTGCAATGTTGTCCCTGAATGGTACAAGGTTACATTCCATTGCACATGCTGTGACTGAGCAAGCCTCACTGTCCTGCTGTGAGTTAGGCAACTATTATCCCCAGGAAAAGTGAGGAAGAGACGTAGTTACGTGCCCAAGGTCACATAGTGAGTCTTTCTTAGGGCATGTCTACACCTAGCAGTAGATCCACACTGCTGCAATCAATGCAGCGAGTGTCGATTTAGTGGGTCTGGTGAAGACACACTAAATCGATGGGAGAGTGCTCTCCCATCGATTTGCGTACTCCACCTCCCTGAGAAGCATAAGGGAAGTCGACGGGAGACGCTCTCCCGTCAACACAGTGCAGTGTAGCCACCGTGGTAAGTGGATCTAACTATGTCGACTTCAGTTACGTTATTGACGTAACTGAAGTTGTGTAAGTTAGATCAATTTGCTGCGATAGTGTAGACCAGGTCTTAGATACATGATTAGAATTTGGGAGTTCCTGGCTCTGAAGCCTGTGCTCAAGTCACTAGATCATCCTCTTCTTGCAGAAAAGTTTGTAAAGAATGTGTGAGATGGATTGAGCAGTGTTCTTTTCCCTTCAGCCTCAAGCCCCTGTTGGGGTGTGTCTCCTATGTGCTAGTAATATTCCCTTCCCACCTACTAGGATCCCTTATTATGATAGAGGCCACTCCTGGCACCTCCTTTGCCCCCACAACAGGAAATTGTGATACAGCAGGGATCATCCCATGGAGACTGCAGTTCCTCTTTGCTTTGATCAGTGTTTTACACCCCACTCTAAGAGTCAGGGGCTTCACTGCCAAGTAAGATGCTAGGAAACCATATTAATGTGGTGGGCAAAGGCTGAAACCCAAATCTCTGTGGGTATAAATCCTGTGTAACTGGAATTCTGATGAGTTCTCTAGAAAGGAAGCCCCTAAACTATAACTGTAGTCCCCGAAGTGTGGGGTGCTGTTCTCCCCACATCAAGAGGCTAGTTGTGGGGCTCTCAGCTCCCTCAATGAGGTGGGTGTGCCAGAGGCAGCATGCTGCCTTGCTGCTTCTGTTCCCACATTCCACTGTGGTGGGTTTCTGCTTCAGCATCTCCCTGCCAAATTCATGCCCTGTGGTTCTCTCAGAGCCATCTCACTCTGTATCCTGAGCAGGAGAGGGGATGAGGATGCTGTTGGCATAAACTGTGGCTCTTTAAAGGCATATACACTGGAAAATTCAAAACAAAATCAGGGAGAGAGCAAATCCAGTTCCCCGATGTATGAATTTTGTCATAGGAAATGGTCCCAGGAGACATCAGGAAATGTACGAACTTGCCTTCAAGCACTTTGTTGTCTCCATTAATGTTGTTTTCATTGCTTCTGTGCTTGGATTCATGTCTTTGTTGTGCCTTTGTTTTCTATTGCAATGCAAGGATCCTGTTTGGGACAGGACACCTGGCCTATAGTTTCCTTTTCCCACCTGCAGAGACAGGTACAGTGCTCCTACTTGGGAATGGGGAAGGAAGGGAGATGACAGGTGGGGACTGGACCAGCATCACTCTGGCTGCCAGTCTCTGTTTTCCCATCTTGGTTAGGCCATGCCATGTTTCCTCGCTGTCCCCTGCTCCCTCAGGTTGTCTTAAAGTGCCAATAGCAAAGCCTGACTGATCTGAAGCAGGTCTCCTTCTCATACCCACACAATCATATAAGTCACCCTGCCGGATCGATCTAGTCTGGTATCTTGTCTTGGGCAAGGACAGTTTCCTGCTGTACTATGGGAAAGTGACCCCCGACATGCACCATGTCTAGCCAGTCATGCAATTCTGTATTTGTCCCCCAGCTGGTGATCAGAAGATCTAGTAATAATAAGCAAAACTGCCCCTGTTTTTAACTCTGGTTCTGTTCTGCAAGATTTCATGATGAAAGGAACTTACTGTGTTTAAACTGTGCATTGTATTTATGGTGTAACTGACTGCACTTAGATTGTGGCTCTAGAACAGTGATCTTCCAACGCCAGACTCTGACATTAGTGGGGTGGGATTTCTGCTCCTCTCATCCCTGTGTTTGAATCCCCTGCTAACATGGCCATGCCTTGTATTGCTTTTCTGTGACATAGGAGAGGTCCATCCAGCCATTATGTCCATGAGAGAGGGAAATGGTTATTTTGCCACTAGTTTAAATGATTTTGCAAAAATAAATACAATGCAGTGTGGGCAAAAGCCTCCATCAATATTGATTGGAGCTCCACTTTTCTGCTGTTCGTCATAGTCCTAGTGAAGTTCTGATGTTCCAAAGTACATGGTACATGGGCAGTACTGGAGGGGCGTTTTCCACTCCCACGTAGCATGTATGTTACTCAACATTCAGACTGGTTTATTGGCAGTTGCCTGCATGGTCTGTCTTGTCTTAATACACACTTTGGGGGCACGGTGCATACAACGCGCTTGCATCAGAGGTGTGATTGATGGATCACTCCCATGCACCATATCATGTCTCAACGCCCATATCAGCACGTCTGTGGCGCCCGCTGGCGGCCACTGTCTTGTGGAGAAGTGACCTCATCTGCGACGCAGAGGCCTCTGCTCCAAGCTCCCCTGCCAATCTGCTGCAGTCAGAGGTAGAGGTCAATTCAAAGCAAGAGCCTCAAGCTCCCACTTCAGTGACAGACTGTTGATAAATCCAGTGAATGGTTTATAGGTGGTGAGTCACCTCCCCATCCCTGTGGTCAGAATGGTGGCCATCAGGAGAAGGGATGCTGCTGCCTTTTAAGACTCTTTCAATTAGCCTGGCCTTTTGCAGGAGAGTCTTGTAGTGATAACTGCCTGCCTGCCTGGCCTCCCAAGTATGCTGCTGCTCATGTGCAGATGGCAAGAAGAGAGGAGCCCAGATGAAGCTCTCTTTATGCCCTAGTCTGCTCACTTTCCCTGTTGCATGCCCCTTGGGATGGAGCCCAGTTACATGGACTCAGTGTTACAGAACACCCAGCTTTGTTCTAATGGGGCCTTTGGGCCCTTGCACTTGGGCGGGGGGGAGCCTTTAGCAAATGATTGTTGCTATGGAGAAAGGTTTGTGTACAGGAGATCACACTCCTTTCCCATTCCCCATTCCCCTTCCCTTCAACAGAAGTCAAGGCCCCTCTGTGTAGGAAAGCCCCACTGCCTGCTTCTTTCACCCTTTTTCACAGCTTGTGCTGGGGCAAATTGGACCAGGGCAATTTCTAGCAAACTCATTCACCCCACATGCCTGTTTAGAGTTTAGAGTCTTTGCATCATTGGGGAGAAGGCAACCCCCTTCTATCCAGCCCTGAGCTGCTCCAACTCCCTCTCCTGGGCCTTAGAGAGCCTTCATATGCAATCACTGGGGAAGCAGCAAAGGAGCCCATGTTCTCACACTTGCTCAAGAGGTCACTGCCCTTCCCAAGAATGCTGCCTGCTGGATCCCTGCTCCACATTGCCCCAGCATGAAGGCTATAAGGAAACTCAAGCACTCTTCATGTGCCATTCTCACGTGACTTTTTTGTACCTATGTATGAAAGATCTAAACTAATATTGCTGTAAAGAAAGATACAAATTAATATAGCATATTATATAAAGATATATGTATATAAAGGTTTCTGTATATTGTATAGAGCTGTGTATAAAATGGATGTAGAAGTATGGCTGGTGTATGTGCCTCCCCCAAGCTTGGCCTGGAGAATGGTAGAGCCATATAGTTTGACTGATGTGATGTCTTAAAGGACTGTGAGCAAGGATGAGAGAGTTGGGAGAAAATAACCCTATCTCTATTGCCAAGGCCCAGGGAACAACCAGATACTGCTTCATCATTAAGGCTGCCTGGGGGGTTTCTGTGGAGAGGCATTCAGATGATGCTGAGGTAATCTCCGGGGCCATGTATCTCCCCTCTATAGATCCCTGGGTTCTGTATCTCTCCCCCATACAGCTCTAGAGCCGGTATCTCCTCTTCTCCTTGGAGATCCTTGTGGCCCTGTATTTCCTTTCCTCTTCCCAATCCCCTGCACCCATTCTGACCTCTAAGCCTTGTATCTCTCCCTGAAAATACTAACCTCTCTGTGTCCCTGGGCAGCTCAACATGGATCATAAAGGAGAATCCTGAAAGCGACAGGAAACTCCATGAGCTAGAAAGTAGAAAATGCAACCTAATTGTCTTCTTTCTAGTAAGGAGGAGTTGACTAAGAACGCGAGGGTTACAGGGAAGTTTGCTACTAGTAACTATCAGCTATCTGAAATCAACATGCTGAGAAATTGGGTTAACATGAACAAGGGCAGTAGATTCAAAGAAACAACTCCTTTTGGCAAAAGGTGTGCAGTGGAAGAAAGTATGAAAATCCACCAGTGTGGAAGAATGCTGGAAAGACGCCATCAGAAAGAGGCCATAATCCTTCTGCAAAAGAAACATGCAAGGAAGAAGTGGTGACCAGTGTAGCCTCATAGAGATCTGAGAGTAAAAGCTCTTCAAGGCAAAGGATATATCTTAATTGATGCTTGTAAAGCTGTTTGTGACTATAAAAGTGCTGCTCACATTATTTTTATGAATAATAATAGTAAACCTGTCCTGGAAATGGAAAAGGAGCAAGGGAACCAGACAAGAATACACAGGTAAGGAGAATATGGGGAACAATCTGGATGAGATCGTGCTGCACAAAGGGACTAAGGGGAACAGGAGCATGGACAGCTGTTAGAAATATATGGGCAGAGGGAAAGAGTGCTAGAAAGAAAATACAGTAACTCCTCGCTTAACGTTGTAGTTATGTTCCTGAAAAATGCGACTTTAAGCAAAACGATGTTAAGCAAATCCAATTTCCCCATAAGAATGAATGTAAATAGGGGGGGTTAGGTTCCAGGGAAATTTTTTTCACCAGACAAAAAACTATATATATATATATAGACACACACACACACACAGAGAGTATATGTTTTAAACAATACTGTTCACAGCTATGATGATTGTGAAGCTTGGTTGAGGTGGTGAAGTTAGAGGGTGGGATATTTCCCATGGAATGCCTTGCTGCTAAATGATGAACTAGCACTCGGCTCAGCCCTCAGGGGTTAACACGTTGTTACTGTAGCCTCTCACACTCTACAAGGCAGCAGGAATGGAGGGGAGGGGAGATAGCATAGCAGACAGAGACAGACACACACCTTGTGTGTGGGAGAGAGAGAGAAATGCACACTGCCCCTTAAAGTAAGTTGACCCACTCTTAAGTGCATTGTCTTTTTAAGTGGATCAGGAAGTTGAGACAGCAGCTGCTGCCCCAAGCTCTCTCTGTCTCTCTCCATCTGTGTCCCCTCCCTGCTCTATATGGAGAAGGGGTAAGCAGGGTGTAGGAGCAGGGGAGAGGGGGACACCCTGACATTAGCCCCCCCCCCTCCACCTCCCCTGCACAGCAAGCAGGAGGCTTGGGGAGCAGCTCCAAGGCAGAGGGCAGGAGCAGCACATGGCAGTGGGGAGAGGGACAGCTGAACTGCTGGCAATTGCTAGCCTGCTGGGCAGATGCTGCACAGGGAACTTAGGGGACCAGGAGCTGATGGGGGGGCTGCCGGTCCACCCTGGTTACAAGCCCCCACCAGCTAGCTCCAACGGGCTGCTCTTCCTGCAAGCAGTGGACAAAGCAGGAGGCTGCCAAATGATGTTAGAAAGGAGCATTTCACAACTTTAAACGAGCATGTTCCCTAATTGATCAGCAACAAAACAACGTTAACCGGGACGACTTTAAGTGAGGATTTACTGTAGCCCCATTAACTCCCTATGTGCGGGTTAGACTAGATGGCCCTTGTGGTCCCTTTTAACCCTATGATTCTATGATTAATAAATCAAGTGGAATAGTTCTCTGAATATTTATTATGGCCATTCCCAGGTGAGACCCAGGGCTGTTGGGGGAATTAATAACTCCTAAAATGACTGAGCTATTGATCTACTTATAAAAATGTCTAAAAAAAAAAAGGAGTTTATATATATATTTAATAATCCATAAACAGAAACAAGTAACCATGTAAATATAGCTACTGGTAAGAAAAAATGTGAATATGTACAAAGCAGGCACTCTGGATGTTAAACAACTTACAGTGTTAAGGGAACTAGCTAAGGAAGCACTGACAATTATTTTTGAAAAATCATGGAGTACTGTGCAGGTACTAGAGAACTAGAGAAGCAAATGTGATGACAGATCTTCAAAAAAGTAAAATAAAAGGATGACCCTGGCAATTACCATCTGGTAAGTAATTTCTATTCCTAAACAAGAGTTAGTGAGAGCAAATCTGTAGGGGTTATCTAGGAGATGATGGTATGAACTGAATACAGGGCAAATCACACCAAATGAATTTGGTAATTGTTAATCAGATTCCAAAACTGGCAGACAAAGTAATAACTAGGGCTGTCAAGTGATTAAAAAACAATTAATCGTGATTAATTGTATTGTTAAACAATAATAGAATACCATTTATCTAAATATTTTTGAATGTTTTCTACATTTTCAAATATATTGATTTCAGTTACAACACAGAATACAAAGTGTACAGTGCTCACTTTATATTTATTTTTATTACAAATATTTGCACTGTAAAAAACAAAAGAAATAGTATTTTTCAATTCACCTAATACAAGTACTGTAGTGCAAGCTCTTTATCATGAAAGTTGAACTTACAAATGTAGAATTATGTACAAAAATAACTGCATTCAAAAATAAAACAGTGTAAAACTTTAGAGCCTACAAGTCCACTCAGTCCTATTTCTTGTTCAACCAATCGCTAAAACAAACAAGTTTGTTTACATTTGCAGGAGATAATGCTGCCTGCTTCTTGTTCACAATGTCACCTGAAAGTGAGAACAGGTGTTCACATGGTACTGTTGCAGCCGTTGCCGCAAGATATTTACATGCCAGTTTTGCTAAAGATTTATATGTCCCTTCATGCTTCATCCACCATCCACCAGAGGACATGCGTCCATGCTGATGACGGGTTCTGCTCGATAATGATCCAAAGCAGTGCAGGCCAATGCATGTTTATTTTCATCATCTGGGTCAGATGCCACCAGCAGAAGGTTGGTTTTCTTTTTTGGTAGTTTCTGCATCAGTGTTGCTCTTTTAAGACTTCTGAAAGCATACTCCACACCCCATCCTGATCAGATTTTGGAAGGCACTTCAGATTCTTAATCCTTGGGTCGAGTGCTGTTGCTATCTTTAGAAATCTCACATTGGTACCTTCTCTGCGTTTTGTCAAATCTGCAGCGAAAGTGTTCTTAAAATGAACAACATGCTGAGTCATCATCAGAGACTAATATAACATGAAATATATGGCAGAATGGGGGTAAAACAGAACAGGAGACATACAATTCTTTCCCAAGTCGTTCAGTCACAAATTTAATTAACGAGTTATTTTTTAACGAGCGTCATCAGCATGGAAGCATGTCCTCTGGAATGGTGGCCGAAGCATGAAGGAGCATACGAATGTTTAGCATTTCTGGCACGTAAATACCTTGCAATACCGGCTATAAAAGTCCCATGCGAATGCCTGTTCTCACTTTCTGGTGACATTGTAAATAAGAAGTGGGCAGCATTATCTCCCGTAAATGTAAACAAACTTGTTTGTCTTAGCGATTGGCTGAACAAGAAGTAGGACTGAGTGGACTTGTAGGCTCTAAAGTTTTATATTGTTTTGTTTTTGAGTACAGCTATGTAACAATAAAAAATCCACATTTGTAAGTTGCACTTTCATGATAAAGAGATTGCACTACAGTACTTGTATGAGGTGAACAGAAAAATACTATTTCTTTTGTTTATAATTTTTACAGTGCAAATATTTGTAATAAAAAATAATTATATAAAGTGAGCAGTACAGTTTGTATTCTGTGTTGTAATTGAAATCAATATATTTGAAAATGTAGAAAAACATCCAAAAATATTTAATAAATTTCAATTGGTATTCTATTATTGTTTAACAGTGCGATTATAACTGCGATTAATCGTGATTAATTTTTTTAATCGCGATTTATTTTTTTAGTTAATCGCGTGAGTTAACTGCGATTAATCGACAGTCCTAGTAATAACCTGTGTAGCTGTATTGTACTTAAGAATTTTTACTAAATCATTTGAGACAGTATTTTACAAACTCTTACTTAAAAATTTCATTCAGATGGTCTTGGCTGTCAGCCCTGTAAGTAGACGAGAGCCGTTATAAATGGTAGTATGTCAGGTGAGGAGAAAAGTGCTAATGGGATGCTCAAAGAACCATTGGTTAGGCCCCATTTTATGAGAAGGGTAGATTAATGATTTATGAAGCCTCTTCCAACCCAGTTATGTAGCGTTACCTTGATCACTGTGGCTTTTAGACTGAAAGAGATGCCCAGTGCCACACCAGTGGAGTAATATCTGTTGAGTAAATATTCTCTCCTACAGCAGGTGGCACTGTCTCCCTTGCACTCAATCCACTGCTCTTCCTTATTGCAGAATCACCTCTCCCTGGAGGTTTCAGGCTCCCCGTTGCTCTGAGCCAACAGCGAAGTGACCAGAATACTGTTCATTCTGTGGGAAAGGTCTCTGGGGGCTTGCTGAGGTCATTCCCTGGCTAGGCCCCTGACCAGTGCTCCTGTACCGGGCACTTGTATTCTGTGCAAGCACTTTGCAAGGTATCATATAGATACAATCCCAGGACTATTTTATATAGAAGAGGTATCCAAAGTTTTCAGAGGTTTCTAAACTGTACTAGTTCTCCCCTCCCTCGGAGATCTGTTCAGTTGGGCTTGTGATGCTAAGTCAGCCTAGCTGCACTGCAGGAGGCTTATGAAAGAGTAGTAGTAATAGAAATATTCAAAACTCTCAAACAATTCTGAAAGTTACCGCACAGGCTGGAGCTCGGGCTCTGATGCCTAGGGAGTGGGGTGGGCTTCAGAGCCCAAGTTGTGACTTCAAAGCACTGTTTACATGGTTATTTTTGGAGTGCTAGTGTGAGCCCTGCTAGCCTAAATCTCTCATGCTGATCTGGGAGATTAGCTTTGGCGTACTCAGTGTGGCCCCAGTGCATTGAGCGCTAGACTGGGACTTAGGAGGCCTGGGTTCTAATCCTCTGTCTACTGGGGGACCTTGGTTAACCCCATTCCTTTCTGGTGCCTATAGTACAATCAGGAGCTGTGATACCTGATCTAGCTCACAGTGGCATGGGCCAGCCCTGCCCAACCAGGACCCTGGTCTGTGTTCATGCAGCTCAAGTCTTTGCTGCTGTTGTTACTCAAGCTAGTTTTGAGTTAGCTTGCTCAGTGTGTACGTGTTCTGCACTCACACTCCCAATTGCAATGTAGACATACCTTCTGTGCCTCTGTGTCCCTCTGTCTTGTCTAGTTACATTGTGAGCTCTTAGGGGCAAGAGCTAAAATGTACACAGCACAGCGGGGCCCTGATCTCGGTTGGGGCAGTAGAAACAGGAGCAGCACTTGCTTCTTCCTTTGAATGCGTCCAACATAGACCTTACATTTAGGTATATTAAAATATTAGGTCTATTAAAACTATTTTAAGTCATTTTTATGGCTCCCTTTGAACCATACACAGCTGGGTTGATGGTAACTACAGCACCTTGCTTCATAGGGGAGATACACAGAATACCTCCAGTATGGTTCTGGTTCCATATGTACATAAAGAGAAGCTGCCACTGTGGAATGGAAGTTTTAGAAGGGGCTGGTTGGAATGATTTGCCTATCTCTTGTGTGGCTTTGCTACTTGTGAATAATGCAGCCATCCCAGACTCGTGTGGGTAACCCCTTTCTACCACACCATCCCACATTTCTTCTCTCTACCTACACACTTAAGGGGAGGCTTTCAAAAGACATAAGTGGGAGTTTGGTGCCCAAATCCCCTCAACTTCCAATGGGAGTTAGGTGCTGAACTCCCTATGCGCCTTTGGAAATCACTCCAGTACGGAATAGTGAAACCACATTCGACTATTGTAGCTTTTAAAAAGTTAAAATTCAGAGTTAAGTTGCGCAACCCCCACCCCCACCCCCACCACCCATGTAGCGGGGGTTAGGACGATTCTGAAACATCACTCGCTTTTCTAACTTTTGAAAGGAACAATGAACGACTCATTTTTGGCCTTACCCAGCTCCCACTGAAGTCAATGACTCCCATTTACTTCAATGGTGGCCAGGAGAGCCCTTTTATGCATGGCATCCTTCAGTGTAGAGTAGTCAACTCCATCCCTCATCACGTCTTCAGGGTAGAATGGGGTGCTGTGGAGACTGCAGCCAGTATCTGAGGATTGAAAGTTATTAAGGTAGCTAATTGTTTTTATGTGGAGGGGAAGTCACTGGGCTGTGGAATAAGGTAAGTAAATAGGGGTTGCATGGGACATATTGGGCGTTGTATCTTATAGTAGAAGGGTTGAAGAGGAGGACATTTGTGGACTGCATGTATGGGATAGAATTCATATTTTATGGTCTCTTGACTACAGAGGGTAGGTGGGGAGGGAAGGGCCTGGTCTTTGGTCTGTGTATGGTGGGCTGGAAGGGAGATGTTGCAGCTGGCTCGTAGAGGGAGAGTGAATTGGGGGAGGGCATGTTAGGTGGCTGATGTAGTGGACTGGCTTGTACGTGAGCGCATTGAGGGTTCTGATGTCACACTGGTAGGTGCAGTGGTAGAGGAGAGCTACGTTGTCTCACTCTATTGCAGAAGTGAGCAAACTACGGCCCGCATGCCGCATCCGGCCCGCGGGACCATCCTGCCCAGCCCCTGAGCTCGCGGCTGGGGTGGCTAGCCCGCGGGCAGCCCTCTGGGCGATGGGGCTGCGTGCTCCTGCCGAGCAGCGCGGCAGCATGTCTGGCTCCAGCCGGGAGATGCGGCATGGTAAGGGGGACGGGGGGTTGGATATGGGGCAGGAGGTCCTGGGGGGCAGTCGGGACAGGGAGCGGTTGGCTGTGGCAGAGATTCAGGGGGGGCAGGGGATGGGGAACAGGGGACATTGGATGGGGGTGGGATCCTGGGAGGCCTGTCAGCCGGCAGGGATGTGGTTACGGGTCAGGGCAGTCAGGGGACGGGGGCAGGGGGGGGGGGGGTAGGGGGGGGGGGCGCGGGGGGCAGGCTGTTTGGGGGGCACAGTTTCCTACCCGGCCCTCCATACAGTTTCGCACCCCGATGTGACCCTCGGGCCAAAAAGTTTGCCCACCCCTGCTCTATTGGTATGGGAGGGCATATGTGGGGCAGCATACATGGTTCCTATGAGAAAGGAAGGGAAGGTGGGTGTAAAGACATCTCAGAGACAGAGGTGTTGGATTGGGGATTCACGGGCCAGGGCAGCGTTGAAGCATATGGAACCTTAGCTTGCGAATGTTGCCTGCTTTTTGTAACTGCGCTGTTCTAAGATGATTCCTTCTGTTGAACTTACAGGGGTTGTCAGAGCCACCCTTCTATGTGGTGTCTTGAGAATATGACAGTGTGGGAACCGACAGGAGGAAGTGCTGGAGCAGTATAGGGGACAGTGTCATTCACTCCCAGGTCATTGGCCTCGGCTTTCGCACATTCTCGTTAGCAATGATAACACAGGTAATGTAAAGTACATCCCAGATTACCTTCTCCTGTACCATGGGAACAGCCCGTCTCCACACAATGGAGAGAGAGGCTGAGAGCGGAAATAAACCATTCATAGCCCTCTGCCTCGTGAGAGCACTCCCTGCTGGTGCCAACAAGGCACTTCCATTCTTTTCACTCGGAGTCTGAGACCCCTCTCCCATGGCACTGTCACAGCACCTCAGCTGAGAGCACTCCCTGCTGGTCCACAGAATGAACTTGTGCTAAGGGCTGGACAAGAGGATCCAGAGCAGAGAGTAACGGTCTGTAAATCTCCACAGTCTCATGCCCATGAGGAACCTCTCCTTTTTGTGGGATAATGAACGTTAAGCACCCACTTAGTATCACTGGAAAACAGGAGCTCACAACTGCCCTAAAGGTACGGTCTGCAGTCACTATAAGTTCTCACATCAGGGCACGCTGATATCTTGCCAGATTCCTTGGTCTCTCTCATTGTCTTTGTGTTCATATCATTTCTGCCCTTCAGGACTCTCTCTCTGCTCGGCCTCCCTCAGCATGCCTTCTGCTATATCTCTCCCTCTCAGGCACTCAGATTCCACGGTGATGGGCAGGTAGCCTTATAAAATTAAACCAAGTTGGATTTAGTTCTCTTCCTTCCCAGCCCTATCTCTCTCTCTTTGTGTGTGTGGGTCTCTCTCCAGGCTGCCTGATAGCTTTTATCTCTGTGTTATAGCATCTCTTGGCCTCAAACACTGCTGCAATTCTTCCCCTTGTCAGCGAGCATGGTTATTATGGGAGTCCCCGGCCAGCTGTGTAGAACCCTGCCATTTCATAGTGGAGGTTGTGCAGTCACCTAAACAAAACCCTGCTTGCTTGGGCTGCCTCTCACGAGTGCTTCAGGCAAACTGAGACTCCACAGCGTCTCTTCAGGAGCCTTCGCCCCAGCCCCAGGGGAGCAAAATGCCCAAGAAAACTCAGGATCCTCACTTCCCGTGAGCAGCATTTGTCTTCAGAACACCGTGCAAGTCACATCTCTTTGGGCAGACGGTTTTGTAGCAGTCAGGCAGAGGCACCTAATCCCTCTCGGTGTGGGCTCCTTCAAGTCAGAGATTCAGAGCGTGCGTGCAAAAGGAGAACGGCTGTACTCCATTCACAGACAGTCCCCCATACTCCGTTAGTGACCACAGAAGTGGACCCCACGGACGTTCACCTATAGTGCCAGTAGTAATCAAAGCCAGGGACGGTGTCCCTCCGCACTTTGCATGGTTTATAGCCATAAACTCATCAGCATCTTTATTCACAGCCCACGATGGAAGGGCACATGTGCACGTGCCAGCTGAAAACACACACCCACGTGCAAGCCTCTCAGTAATCCACCCCTGAATCCGCACCCAGGCGAATGCACACTAGTATGGAGAGGACAGGCGGGCACAGTCAGGTCTGTCCAAGCAGAGGGTCCTTCCATAGGGATGGTCTGGTTTGATGTGGACCTCCCAAGTGCTGGGAATGAAAGTCCATCTGTGTAGGGGCACCTCACTAGCTAAATCTGAGCTCCCCTCCCTGAGACCCCCATGCCCACTCGCTGGCTGAAACAGACGCAGAGCTGGGCTTATTCTGTTATCTCTTCTCAGCAAGGGAACTGCACTGATAAATCTCCCGCTGGTTGGTTACTCATTAACCACAAAGGCCTGTCCCTGAGATGGCAAAAACGACGCCATTGATTTAAAAGTAATAAAGGGAGGTCGCACAAGGGAGCGTGTCCATCCGTGCTGGGGCTGTGTGGAAGTGTCCCAAAGGGGGGCTTGTCTGTGTGAAGGTTACAGGATAGAGGTGCATGAGCAGCAGTTTGGGGATCACATGCGGCTGTAAGATCACTGGTTGAGTGTGGGTCTTTGAACATGGACTCAGGGTAGGACACTGGAGCAGATTAATGTCGAAAGATGGAAAGTGCCAATTGCCAAGTATTATTCATTGCCGCTGTTACTGTCTACTTCAGTACTGACCTGCCCAGGAAGTGGAATTTCCAGTGAACGGGCACAGAGAAGCAGCCACTGCCCAGTAAAGCTCTGGGACTAGAGTAATTCTTCATGGCTCCTGCCACACTGAAGTCCCAGGCCCTTCCCATGGTCTCCAATACACCTAGCTGCTGCCGGTTAGGAATGAATTTGCAAGACTTCCAAAATGACAGCTGCTATTGCAGGGGAAATCCCATTCCTTCACTTGTTACTGATCAGCTAGTTCTTATTGGTAAACAGTCATTGACCTAGCTTTATATATATAGAGAGAGTAAATCAAACGATGAATTCACACTACTGTGGCTCTTTTGGGTAATGTTGATCGTTAATTTGGCTCCTGAACCACTGAGTTCTCAGTATCACTGCTCTAGGTTGTCTAAGTTTTTACGAGTGTGCTACACGCCTGTTCATATGTGAAGAACCTACTGAGGGATAAGTCAAAAGATTTGTCTTGATTGGGATAAAAGGTGTTTTTAGAACATGATACCTATGATGCTCTGACTAACACATTCTGAGGCAAGTTGTACTTGCCCAAGTCTTCAACTTGACTAGCTAGTGCGTGCTGAAGTACAGCTGGCCTCATCTGCCCTAGAGTTTTAGAACGTGCTAGCTACTGTGTTCTTAAAAACACACACAGCTTAGCCTAATCCCGACGTACCCAAAGAAGGGCCTTTTGCATTTGCTTTTGGAAGTGGGTAAGTCAACGCTCATTTTTCGCTCTTGCAGCAGTGAGTTCCCTACTCCAGCCCAGCTCCTGGGAAAGTTCTGTCTTTTGCACTCCTGGTCCTCCCTCCCCCCACCTTTATTGGTCAACAGTTTGATTGATCCAGTGGAAGATAGCTGTCATGGGAGGGTCATGGCTGCAGAAGCCAAGGCAATCTCTTAGATAGCTAGGACTTAGTGGGAGGTTTTGAATATCAGGGCAGAGACCTTGAACTGGTCCTGGAGTCAGTGCAAAGAGCAGATTACCTGGGTGGTCTGTTCATGGGGACTGCGCTGCTTAGCTTTTTCAGGAACTTCATTCCTAGAGAATTCCCACAAGACCCATCATTAATAAAGAGCTAAGGCTGATCCCGTGCAATTGCCATTGATGCAAACCTTCAGAGTTCAGGAAATAAACAGTTACAACCTAATCCAAAGCCCAGTTAAGTTAATGGGAGCCTCCCGTGATTTCAATGGGCATTGGATCAGACTCTAAGTCCATATGTGCCTAAAATGTTAAACAAACAGGTACACACTCGCTACATCCCACGGTAACATTCACTCAAGAGACAGCCACAGGATTCATCCAAACTATTTCATCAACTGCAGCAACCTTAATTGTGATCCCCGGGAAGCGCCACACAAAGTATGTCAAGCTGTGGTGTGACAGAGTGCAGCATGCCAACAGGTGCGTCTGCACTCTGATCACTCCAGTGGTAATTAGTCCCCCTTGAGAAAGCTGATGGGATGGCAATTAGACAATCAGGCTGGCTGGCTGGTCTAAGGAGCCCATTACCCCATCAGTCCAAGGAAGAAAGGAAGTGTGGGGGGGACCTCAGGGGGGGGGGGGGGGGGGGACCTCTGTTCCCCTTGGGTCCTGGGGAGAGGGCCAAAAGTGCTGTTGGCACTATAAATAGACTGTTGCACAGGGATTGTTGTAGAAATGCTGGAGGGGGCTTAAAATAAAAGGATAGAGTGAAGGCACAACCGCTGGAGTCCATGCCGTTTCTGTGGGGCGAAGGTGGAAGGAGCCACGCCCAGTGACATATGGTCTTGCTCAGGGGTGAAAGTAATATTAAATTCTTACCCGTACGGGGGCCCGGCCTGCCTGGCCCGTGCTGCCCGGGGCCCCGGCGGCAATTTAAAAGGTCCTGGGGCTCCTGGCCCCGGGGCAGCTGCCCCTTTTGCCCTCCCCCCCCCCGCCCCGTCGGCAGCCCGGGGCGGGGAGGGTAAAACGAGCAAAGACGTTAAAGCGCTGCCATATGGGACAGTACTGGCTCCTTACCGGTACACCGTACCAGCTCACTTTCACCCCGGTCTTGCTTCTTTCAACCCAACAGCTCTATTCCCCAAAACACCCGATTAGCCGCATTAAAAGGGGGACCTCTGTTCTACACTCGGCATGCCAATTTATAAGCACAACACTTGTCTTTCTCCAGTTCTGTGTCAGCAACACAAACGGACCCATCAAATAAAAAGTAATGAGCTGAGGCCATGGGGTCAAAATAAAGAGCATTGACACAGTAGCAATGCCCTAGGGTGACCAGATGAGAATTCCAAAATATCGGGACCGCCGCAGGGGGAGCGCCTTTTCAATTGTTACACTCACCCGTCCAAGTCTTCGGCGGCACTTTGGTGGAGGGTCCTCCAGTCGCTGACGGTCTTTGGCGGCATTTCAGCGGTGGGTAATAAACATTGCCGCCAAAGAAGGAAGTACCCACCGCTGAAATGCCGCCGAATACCGTCGGCGATTGAAGGACCCGCCGCCGAAGTGCCGGGTGAGTGTAACAATTCAAAAGGCACTCCCCCTGCCGGTCATCGCCGCCTAAGCAACAAGGGGAGGAAAAAAAAAAAGCGCCCGAAACAAAATATCGGGACAAATGGCGTCCCGACCGTACTTCGGTCAGGACGTGGGACAAACTGCTCGATATTGAGACAGTCCTGATTTTATCAGGACGTCTGGTCACCCTACAATGCCCCTTGCTCCAGTTCACAGACAGGGTTACAATGACCCTCCCTCCTTGTTCACTAGCAGGTAAAAGGTGATTCCAGGTATCTATGGTATCTGTCCACATCCCCACAGCTTGGCTTAGTGATTCCAGCTCCTCTGGCCCCGCTGACCCCTTTCAGCTGGAAATAGACATGGGCATACCCATAGGCTGCTGTTATAGGCTGGTGTGCCCCACCTTGGTGTAGGTGACATCAACAGCCTTGTACCCGAAGGAATCCCCTTTAGCCACTCTACAGGGAATGAGGATCCTGCCCTGGTTTGGTGTTGAGACAGCAAGAGGAAACAGGCCCAAGGGCTCTGAAGCTCTGTCTCTGTTGGAAAGGCCTGGCCGTTCCCTGGGATTTGGAGGGGGTGTTTAATTATTTTTTGTTGTAATGCTGGACTTTGAGATTTAGTGCTGAACACCTTGGGTGAGTAATCCCCCTCCCTCCTCCTGGCTTTCACTCAGAATCAATCTATCTGACATAGAGGGAGCAGTGTTTACAGACAGTGGGACCTAGAGGATATGAGGAAGGGAGCGTGTGTGTGAGGGAGGGAGAAGGATGATGGAGGAAGACACAGCTTGCAAGAGAGAAGATGATGGAGGAAAACAGCAGAAGGGAGAAAAAGAGCAAACAACATGCCATGAAGGGGACTCTGGAGAAAAGCAAAGAGAGGCACCTGCTGGGGTGACCCTAAGGTCTGATCCCATGATTAGGCCCTCACAGAGTTTACTTTCTAGGTTACAGTGGTGGGTTAAAGCAGCACCGCTTAATTTCACAAGGTTAAAAATCTCTCCTAGAGCTCATTTGTTAATTACACAATAACCCCTATGTAATGGCGAGTCCTGGCTTGTTCTGGAAGTGACTCTTCTCCCTCCTTTCCACAGCAGCTAAAACTGGGCTCATTCCTCACCCTCTTCAGGACCGTGTGCACAACACATCTCTTACCCTTAATCAGATCCAGAGAGAGCGAGCAGCAGCAGTTCCTCTTCAGGCCAGGGATCATGATGAAGGCCTCTGGGCAATGCTGGAATTCGCTCAAGTAGAAGAAAGTGAGCAAGGGAATGAGCGTCTTGCCTGTTTCAGGAAACGGGGAGAGAAGAGTGAATGTGGGTAAAAAACTGAGTGAGACTGAAGTTGGCACTCAGCTGGGACTAAGTCTGTGGAATTAAAACTAGGTCCCCTCTCTGGGTGAAGTTGGGAAGTCACTGCATCTATCCTTTGCCTCAGTATCCCAATTGTCAATTGGGGGATAATACTTCCCTATCTTAAGGACAAACTCCATTAGTGATTGTGAGATGCCCCTGATGCCGTGGTGATGAGGATAAACAGAACCTATTAGGTGCTCAGATACCATGGCGATAAGCTCTGTACAAATACCTGGCAAGGTTGATACTATTGCCCAAAGTCACCAAATTATTCCATAAATTATTTCTAAGTCATTAGCCTGGTTGTTCTTATAACAACCCTGTAGAGCAGACACCAGAAACCAGCATGTGTTTATCCTGCATCCCCAGGGTACAGGCTGAATGTATGCTCAGAAGTTACTATGTAGGAGGACACTTAGCCAATGGTTAATAGTTACTCTCTGTTACAGTTTAAGTAGTTAAAAGGATACTCTCAAAGGGCCTTTCATCATTCTTAAAATCTCCTCTCTGTTTCTAGTAAGCAGGGTAGCCCACGACTGCCCTGTAGCACATGCCTGTGTATTGTGTTGGGGTACAGGGCTCTGCACACTGTTATTGGACAGGTGTGCCTGGGGGCTGAGCAGTGCACACTGCCGGGCTGTAACGTTTCTCGTGGGGGCTGAGCAGTGCACACCGCTGGGCTGTAGCATTTCTCGTGGCGCTGTGCAGTGCACACCCTCGGGCTGTAGCATTTCTCGTGGAGGATGAGCAGTGCACACTGCCGGGCTGTGGCGTTTCTTGTGGAGTCTGAGCAGTCCACTCCCTCAGGCTGAAGTGTTTCTTTTGGGGGCTGTGCAGTGCACACCATCGAGCTGTAGCGTTTCTTGTGAGGGCTGAGCAGTACGCACAGCTGGGCTGTAACATTTCTCGTGAGGGCTGAGTGTGCACACTGCTGGACTTCTCGTGGGGGCTGAGCAGTTCACACCGCCGGGCTGTAACATTTCTTGTGAGGACTGAGTGTGCAGATCCTCAGGCTGTAGCGTTTCTTGTGGGGCTGCGCAGTGCACACTGCTGGGCTGTCGCGTTTCTCGTGGGGCTGCGCAGTGCACACTGCTGGGCTGTAGCGTTTCTCTTGGGGCTGAGTGTGCACATCATTGGGCTGTAGCGTTTCTCGTGGGGCTGAGTGTGCACCCCGCTGGACTGTAGCGTTTCTCGTGGGGGCTGAGCAGTACACACTGCCGGGCTGTAGCGTTTCTCATGGGGTCTCAGTAGTGCACACTGCTGGGCTGTAGCGTTTCTCGTGGGGGTGAGTGTGCACACCATTGGACTGTAGTATTTCTCATGGGGCTGAGTGTGCATACCGCTGGGCTGTAGCGTTTCTTGTGGGGCTGAGTGTGCACACCGCTGGGCTGTAGCATTTCTTGCTGGGGCTGCGCATTGCACACCCTCGGGCTGTAGTGTTTCTCGTGGGGCTGAGTGTGCACACCACTGGGCTGTAGCGTTTCTCGTGGGGGCTGCGCAGTGCACACTACTGGGCTATAGTGTTTCTCGTGGGGGCTGCGCATTGCACACCCTCGGGCTGTAGCATTTCTTGTCGGGCTGAGCAGTGTACACTGCTGGGCTGTAGCGTTTATCGTGGGGCTGAGCAGTGCACACTGCTGGGCTGTAGGGTTTCTCATGGGGGCTAGGATGGAGGCTCTTTATTTTCCATTTAAAACAAATTACACTGAGGAATTTGCATTTGGGGAAGTGTGGGGGGCAAATCCCATTGAAAGAATTACACAGACTGCAAACAGAAGGGTATAAAACCCAAGGTAGATCAATATTATTGCCAACCTGCTCTAAAATCTCTTCAGTATCTTCAGACAGTTTTAAACTGCTCCCTGACAGATTGTCACAACCGACAGGAACTCATCCTCCTTTCGGCTGGGCCTGTTTACAGGTTCTCTTCACTGCTTGACGGTCACTAGCAAAGTGACCCACAATAACCCTGGTCTCCTGATGTAGCTTTGTCACACTTGGTTAACTGAAGCCAAGACTACAGATCCTCCTGCTACTCCTGCAAATTGTCTCCTGCCTCCCAGTTCATTACAGGATAGTCAATGGGCTCCAGGGAGCTCCTGGAATTTCCCAAGCCCTGGCTGACCCCCACACTAGAATTGCAGCCAGCTAGCACAACCACCTAACATATTTTCTCCCAAATGTTTTCTCCTCTTTCCTGCCTGTCAGTCTCCTGGTCCTACATGACAATCTATGTCGCTACTTTCCTAGCATTCTCAGTGATGAGGGAAACTGAATTGCCCTCTTCCCCAGGTGTGGGGATCTTGCAGGAAGACCTGTGGTCAGGAGGAAGAGCTGTGTGCAGGGGATTAAGCTAAAGATTTAATTAGCCGAATTCTTGGTGCAAGGACCGTGCAGGATAGGAGTGAGGCCTGCGAGTGGTCAGTGCCCAGCATTGGCGTAGCTGTGCTTCCGTTGAAGTCAATGGTCTAATGAGCCACTGGTTTCAATGGGGGGCACAGTGGGGGCAATGTCCATTAACTGCATGTGGAGTTAATGGCCAATGCAGAGCTCTTTGGAAAATCCCCCCTTAAATCCGTGTCTGGCCTCTAGAGAGGGGACTCCTTTTAGGACAGGGGGCAGATTGTCAGCTGGTGGAAATCAGCATTGTCCTTTTGACTTCAATACAGCTACACTGATTTCCATCAGCTGAGGATCTGGCCTAGAGTCTGGGTCCCTTGGCTGAGTGGTAAGGGAGGGAGTGAAGCCTAGATCTAGGGGAATAACAATATAACAATGGCCATACTGGGTCAGATCAATGGTCCATCTAACCCAGCATCCCATCCTCTGACAGTGGCCAATGCCAGGTGCTTCGGCGGGAATGAACAGAACAGGGCAATTATTGAGTGATCCATCCCCTATTGTCCAGTCCCAGCTTCTGGCCGTCAGAGGCTAGGGACACCCAGAGCATGGGGTTGCATCCCTGACTATCTTGGCTAATAGCCATTGATGGAGCTATCCTCCATGAACTTATCTAATTCTTTTTTGAACCGTTACAGTTTTGGGCTTCACAACATGCCCTGGGAATAAGTTCCACAGGCTGACTGTGCATTGTGTGAAGAAATACTTCCTTTTGTTTGTTTTAAACCTGCTGCCTATTAATTTCATTGGGTGACCCCTAGTTCTTGTGTTATGTTTCACTTTCTCCACACCAGTCGTGATTTTATAGACCTCTATCATATCCCCCCTTAGTCTCCTCTTTTCCAAGCTGAACAGTCCCAGCCTTTTTAATCTCTCCTCATGTGGAAGCTGTTCCAAACTCTTAATCATTTTTGTTGCCCTTCTCTGTACCTTTCCCAATTCTAATATATCTTTTTTGAGATGGGGCGACCAGATCTGTGCGCAGTATTCAAGATGTGGGCATACCATGGATTTATATAGAGGCAATATGATATTTTCTGTCTTATTATCTAATCCTTTCCTAATGGTTGCTAACCTTCTGTTCGCTTTTTTGACTGCCACTGCACACTGAGCAGATGTTTTCAGAGAACTATTCACAGTACAGACATCAAGAGGCAGATTTTCAAAAGCACAAATCCTGCCCCATTGAATGACTGCTTTTCAACATCTCCGTTCTCTTTTCATCCGGGAGCCCCATAGTAGAGTGATGAAGTGCAGGATCTGAATGAACAGAGGCCTGCAGGGCAGAAACGGGGTTCCAATGGCAGGACAGGGAGCTGGTGGGGGTAAAGTCCTCGTCAGCCCCCTTTTCCCCATAACACATTGTCCCAATGCTTAACATGATCATGGAACTGTATAAAAACCAAGAACAAATCAGCCAACCCACCCACGAAAAGAAGAAGAAGGGAGTGAAGAGTGACTGAAATAGCAGAGAAGAGCATGTGAGCCATTTGCTTCTGAAAGGCCGGATCCAGCCATCTGCACTCACATCGAGTAGCAACTTAGTCTGCACGTACCTGTGCTACATGAGAAATAGGTAGCTATTCTTTGTGAGTAAGGGTGACTGGATCTGGCCTTCAACTACCAAACAACAGCTCAAATCTCCAAGCAGAAACAGAGGGAAATAAATAAATTCATTAGAATTAATCCTGGCCAATCAAGAGCTGATTCTGTGTGTCATGAGGTTCAGGGGTGTCTAATTCCAAGGCTCTGTTTCGAAGTCCATCACTGTGTGTGGGGGGGAACCCGTCATTACATCCAGATTCAGCTTTGGGGGAGCATTTGGAGCTGAGTTTTGATTTAAGTCTTGTGGCTAACGTCATCAACCTCCGCAGAGAAATGTTTTGCTTCCTCCCTGGGTACATGCAGCTTGTGTCTGTGGGCAGGGGGAGTGTGTGTGTGGGGGGGGGGGGCGGGGGGGATGGGATGTAATGGAGAATAACAATTGTCTTAATGGAAAGAGAGAGAGAGGAAAAAAAGGCTGTTGAGCTCTTGCTTTCCAACCCCGAAAGAATAGACCTATTACTATCCCCAAACCTCAGCCCCCTCCCCACTCCTCAGAGAAGAATTGGTCACTGCACAGCTGTGTGAGAGAGAAAAATATATTTATATATATAAGAGAATCTGCCCTTCTGAATTGGTTTGTGGGGACGGACAAAACCTCATTGTGTGCTTTATCTGCCCAGAAGATAATGGGCCCACAGTCTTCTGCTGGCAGGGGTTCTGCCTTTGGTTAACTGTGGTCAGATAACTGTAACTTCATTTAGCTACTGTACTGTTACGTTTTTTGAGGCATTATTATTGATTGTGGACACATCTGGGGAAGAAAACCCAAATGTTCCCTCCCCCCGTTGAAAGAAAGAATGATGACAGGTTTTAAGAATGAGGATCGGACCCATGGGCTTGTGCAGAGGTCTCAAACCGTTTGTTTTCCACCTCTTGCTGTTAAATTTAAGTTGTGATTGGCAAAAATAATGATAATGTTAATGAGGATCTTTTCTGTAAAGGGAGTGTCAAGGAACGATTGTTTCTTTCTTTCCTTCTGGGTCTTCTTCCTAGGGGTGGGAGTTGAGTGCTCAGAACCTAAGTGGAGTGGGGCCCTGGCAGGACACTCACTCTTTCTCTCATGACACTGGCGGTGATGGAGGCGTAAGTAGTTTGTATGAAACATGCGGAGGGCATTTCTGAAAGTGACAAATTGGTTAGTGTTGTCTCATCTAGGGAGGTGAAACTGGGCCATAAGGCCAGAGGTCTGACTGGGCTTTCTCAGATCTCTTTGTAAACTAGCTCAGGTTCTCTTCTCAAAACACATGCTTTGGGGTTATTTTTCAGCGGTGCTGGCAGTCTAGCTCCTGTCAGCGACCGTACACTAACAAATCAATGCAGTCCAGACTCCCCCGGACAGCCTACAGTGTGGGCAGGCTAGTGTTTGTGAGTGACCCTACAAAGCCGTGTGTTCAGTCCAAACCCCCACACCCCAAACAACTCTACATTAAGGAGCCAGTGCAGGCAGGCTTGTGTTTGTGAGCGACCTTACATTAACAAATCAATGTGTGCACCCCTCCCCTACCACTGTCCCTGACCTTAACAAAGCAGTGGGCTTAGCTCAGCCTGACAAAAGGCAAGGCCAGTAATAAACCAGTGCTTGACTGACCCTATAAAAAACAAACCAGTTTATGCAAGCCACCCTACAATAACAAACGGGGGGGGGGGGGGGGTGGGCAGAGTCACCCCCAATAGGGGTGTGCGGACCTCCCAGAGCTATCCTACATAACAACAACGCTTGCTGGAGGGGAAGGGGGGAATGAGGGTGCCAGCCCCCGTGGGGGAGTGGGAATGGCAGGCGCTGTGCAGGCTTGGGGGCCAGGTGTGCTGGGGTGGGTGCGTGAGGGGAGGAAGGTGAGCCCGGCTGCCCCTGGGAAGGCTTCGGGACTATCCCAGGGCGATGGAGGGGAGCGGCTCCCCCCGGCGGGGTGCTTGCATTGCCCGCGGCGGCCAGCAGAGGGGCCGGGCCGGGAGGCGGAGCCGGAGGGAGGAGCCGCGCGGCGGGCAGGGCGCCCTGGAGCCAGCCGCCCAAGTTGAGTGTCAGGGCTGCTGCTGTTTCTCGGAGGCCGATGGACAGCTGCCGGGGCCGGACGGGGCCGACACCCCCCGCGGGGAGCCGCGGCGGCTGCTGAGAGCTCCGCAGAGGGGCGCGCTCGGCGGCGCCGGAGCCGGGGCGCGGGGAGCCGGCGGACGGGCGGGAGAGCGGAGCGGGGCACCCCGAGCGCTCAGGGGCCAGTCCCCGCCGGCGCTGCGCGGCCCGAACCCCTGGGCGTCCCCTCTGCGTGTCCGGGGGGATGCCCCCCTGCGGGCTCGGCCACTAGCCCGGCGGCCCGGTGCATGGCCCAGCTATGGAGGTGGTGGATGAGACGGAGGCTCTGCAGCGCTTCTTCGAAGGTGAGAGACCGCGGTGGGCAGCCCGGGACCCCCGGCCAGAGCGGGGCGCAGACACCCCGCAGCCAGCGCCTGGCCGCATCCCCCCGCATCCCCACTGATCCCACACATCTGCCCAGGCACCTGAGAACACGACCCACCCTGAGCAGGGACCTGGGTGCAGGCCACCATCCCCTCCCCCGTACCCCCCAGCAGGGACCTGGGCACAGAAATCGCTCCGAGAGACTGGCACTCATCCCCAGCTCTCGCATCCCCAGCGGGGAGCTGAGCCCCGGTGGCTGCCCTTGTGACTGGGCACCTGCCCTCACCGCAGATGGCGGAAGTTGAACACAAGCCCCCCTCAGACTGGGGTTTAGGTATGGGCTCTGTCCGTCTCCCCGTGACAAGGCCATCAGCCTGCCGCCTCCTTACCGCAGAACAGGGGCATGCTAATCCCAACACTACCAGCTCAGGGACACAGGCTCCCAGCAGACACATGCCACCATCATAGTCTTCACTGTAGCACAGAGCCCAGCACCAGGCCAGCCTCTACAGTCACCCCCAGACCAAAGGCCTCCAGACCAGTCCCCTGAGCCATGCACCATGGATGTCAGGCTCCTTGACCGAGGACTTCAGTACGTCTCCATCACCCCATGGCTTGCAGTATAGATCCCCCTGCTCCCAGACCAAGGACATCAGCACAGATTCCCTCCCCTGTTCCCTCTGTCCCATTGGAAAGGGACTCCTTACAGAATGCTTAGTCCTCTGCTCCAAATGCCCCACCGATTGATCATACCTACAATAACATTCTGTGCTGGGGGCTAATCACCTTTTTAATTAGCTTCCGTAGGCTGGCGCTGCACAATCAGAGACACAGATTCCCCTCAATCCCCAGAAGACCTCGGCTTGTATTCTCCTCTTAACACCAACGTGAATCAGGAGTGACGCCGTTGAGGCCAGAGGAGTTATGGAGTGTAATGTTGGTACAAGAGGAGAATCAGGCCCCTTTTGCTGGGTTCTGGACAAAGATCAAGGGTAGAACGTGACCATTTAGTAATAACTGAATAGTTAGTAAAGTTAAACTGTTGCATTAAGAATCACTCAGTTGAATGAAGGTTATGGAGCAAATTGGGGCCCTGCTGCCATTTCTGACCATTGTTTTAATTCCTCTTTCCTCTCACTGTTTCTCCTCACTGCCTCGTCTTTGTGCACCTCCCTTTGCTCTGTCTCTCTGCATTTCTTTTTTTGTCAGTTCTTTTTCTCTCTCCTCTTTCCCTCTTCTTAATATTGTCTCTTTCCCTTCGTTATGCGTCCCCAGTCTCCCCGAGATCCCTCTTCCTGTGGTCTCTGCTAACCTGCTTTCCAAGGGGAAAGGCGGCAGCAGTGGGAAACTGACTAATGTTTCAGGTGTGCATGTGCAGAATATCTGCCCTTTGCATCCAGCTCATTGCACAAAGAGCCTGTGGCACAGGGAAGATATGGAGGAACATCCTAGCCAGTTTCTCTTTTTATAGCAGGTCCTGGGAGCTTTTGTTGCTGGTGACAGTATAATCTCCAATTGTCTTGAGGGCTGGATTAATACATTGATCAAACCCAGAGTTGGGCCCCCCTCCTGCTGGTCTTTTAGTTGAGATTCACTCGCTCTGTGTTTGGGGAGTGCAGCTTGCTGATACTGTATTAACAGGAGGACAGGGGGATGGGGATCGTATGCGGAAATGATGGTGAGCTTGTTTACCATGGAAGCTGCCCAGATCATAGGGAAATGAATGCATGGTCAATGGAAGGTGCTTTATCTAATGATTTGGACTATGGCTGCTTCTCTTTCTGTTTCTTCTCCTGTTCTGGTTTCTGTGAAATCTTTCCCTTTGATGTCTCTCTAGCTCCTCTCTCTCTTTTCCTCAAAAGGAAAATATTCTCTTGTTTTTCTAGTCATGATCCTGAGTCCCATGTGGAACAGGATTAACCAGGCCGGAAGCCTTGCTCCAGAGGCTCTTACATGCACCAAATTGCTTCCTAGTCAGCCTTTGTTTTCAGTTGGGTTTCAGTTGGACATAGTTCCTGGTGGCCCCACTCCCAATCCAGCTGCATCCTCAACCCACTGAACCCCACTCTCCTAGCTTCTAAGCTCCACCTCCCCCCCCCCCCCCCCCCGCCCCCCCCCCCCCCCCCCCCCCCCACACCCTTGGCTCCCCCACTCGTGCTGTGCTGTGTGATATTTAGAAGCAGTGAACTTCGGTTGCCTTTCTCTCGTTGTCACTTTGAGGGGGGTGTTTTGTATTTCACAGGGTTTCGAGAGCCATCTGTTTGATTTATTTTTGGTGAACCCTAAAAATCTCTTGCCCATGCCTTCTCCTGTGAAAATGGAAAGTGAAGAAAACTGGGGCTGCAGGACACTTCTTTCATGTCTGCATGTTGCTCAACTGTGTAACTTTTTTATGTTCGCTCTTAGTTCGCACTGCAGCCTGCAGCATGGCAGTTTGTTTCCCATGGGCAGCTCATCCGTTCTGTTGTGTTAATCAGTGTCTGTTACACTGTGGTAGGTGAGGATGAGAGGGGAATGGAGGCGTAAGCTTTAGCACAAAGGATCACTGCCCGTGGAAAGGGGTGATGAGATGATTCTTTTCTGTCTCTCATACATGCCAGCTATCCAGGGTGTTTTGAAGGAGTGAAACTGATCATCAGGTATTAGGAGTTGAAGGTTGGTGCCTATCTTTCTAGATTTCCAGCAAGGAGTCTGATTTAACCTGGGATCTCACTGTCCTGAGAGATCAGTGAACTCAGGACGGGTAGTATACAGGTGAACAAACATACCTTGCTTCTTCTCGGTATGCTAGACGTGTATTCATTTACAAGGATAAACTCCATTAGTAGGACCGATTCATATCCACACAAATAAATTCTTTAAACTGAGTATCCCAGTTGCTTCCCATGGAAAGCTGCACGTTTGAATCAAGCCTTCCCCTCATAGAGTGAATTCATTTTTCTGCACATTGCAACATGCCGAAATAATTCGGGGAGTCTATTCTACTTCATTATAAACTGAGTCTCACCAGATCAGAGTCTGCTGTTAGCACTTCCACCATATTTATGAATAATCCTTTAGCACTTGATATTTTCGAAGTGCTGTACAAGGGTTAACTCATTCATCCTTGCAACCCTTTGGAAAGCAGGTAGGATTAAAACCCACGAGATCCTAACCCCTCGCCTCATATTCAGTCTGCTAGACATAGAATCATAGAACTGGAAGGGACCTCGAGAGGTCATCTAGTCCAGTCCCCTGCATGTTGCTGTCTCTGGTATTTACACGTCTATTCATAGCAAAATCCTTCTGTAGAGGACTGTTGAAAGCCTCTATGCGGAAAGGGTTATTTTTCCATGTTTAAACTGGTGTCAATATGGCGCTCGGGGTAGAAGCTTTTCCTCGGATCACAGCATCATCCTTAAGTTTGCACTTTGCCTAAGCAGCCATTTCCTTGTGATTCAACATCCCTTAGATCCCAGGTCCCCAGCCTTGGGCCCGGCTGGTGAGGAGTGAGCTTGATTCTGGTTCCCCTTGGGTCTGAAAATCTCAGGAGATGGGACTTTATTTCAGGAAGACGTTTCCTGGTTTCAGTCAGACTGGAGTTACCCATCTCTCTCCCATAGGAGTTTGCTGCTTTGGCACAGAGCTTGGAGATACGGGGAAACAAAGGAGATAAAGAGAGAATGGAAATGTTTGGGGCTTTGCTCTGAGATTTGTGAGGGATGAGGCGATTTTGGATTAAATGAGGCTTTTAAGGCATCTAGAGGAGGTTTGGGTGCAGGCTTTGCTGATGGGAGGAAGATGCTGTGGGGGAAGGTTGGGTTTGGTAGTGTAGGCTCTGAGGGTTCTCTGGACGGATGTTTCCCTATCCTTAGTTCAAAAGAACCTGGCTCTTTGGGTCTGACTCTGCCTTAGTTTTTGCTACAGCCCATCACTTTACCACCCAGCAGAGCTGCCTGCAGCAGGGGAAATGGAAAGCCTTGTGCCAGAGAGTGGGATGGCGGAGGCTCTGGCAGGGAAGGTAAAGGAGTTAAGTTTGGTCTCTGCAGTGTTCAGTGTTTACCTAGAGCGTTTGTATTTTATATCAAAGGGAAGGTGGGGAGTATAAAAAGCCTGACCCTTGGCTGGCACCCTGCTAGAAACCCTACCTTCCTCTCTGCCTAACACTCACACGAGGGAACCAGTTACGACAGAGCTCAGCTATTCGGGATCCCTCTCTCTCTCTCGGCTAATTTACGAGATAAGAGGTAGTTGAAGAATGTGCATCGGGAAAGATGTGCCGAGCGGCTTTAAAAGGAAGAACAAGCAGGACTGGGGGTGGATGGCGGCTTGGCTGCTGTCTGAGGGTTGGCCTGTTAAATCTTTTTGTAGGGTGTTAGTGGGTAAAGTTCCTCTGTGTGTAACAAGCCTGTGTGTGTGTGTGTGTGTGAGAGAGAGAGAGTACACAGACTGATTGTGTTTGCTCGTGTGCTCACAAGGGCTGCCATGGCCCTGCTGTTGAATTGTTGCTCGCTGCCTGAAGGGTCACAGGAATCTCTCAGCTGTGAGTGTGAATGAGTGAGTGTATATCGGTGTTTATCAGCCAGGGAGTGAGTGGATGTTTAGTCAGTGTGTGTGTATTAATGGGACTGAGACAGTGCCCTTCTCTGGTGCCTTCCATCCTGGATCTCAGCTGGCTTTCCAGACATTATTAGGGAACACAGCCCCTCTGCAAAGCAGCTCAGGACTGTCATCCTTGTTTTACAGATGGGGAAACTGAGGGCTGGTCCACACTGGGGCGGGGGATCGATATAGGAAACGCAACTTCAGCTACGAGAATAGTGTAGCTGAAGTCGACGTTTCCTATATCGAACTAAATTTACTTACTTCGGGTCCACGCGGCGCAGGCAGGCTCCCCCATCGACAGCGCTTCCTCCTCTCGGCGAGCAGGAGTTCCGCAGTCGACGGGGGAGCGCTTCTGGGATCGATCTATCGCGTCCAGATGAGACGCGATAAATCGATCCCAGAAGATTGATCTCTACCCGCCGAATTAGGTGGGTAGTGTGGACCAGCCCTGAGGCAAGGTGTTGAAGTGACTTGCCCAAGGTCAGATGAGGGAAGAGCAGGGAATTGAACCTGCAACTACTGACTCGCATTCTCATCCCTAGGTCTAACCACTCCCTATCCTTTTGTTGGCATGTGGTTATGTCTTCACTATAGCCGCTACAGCAGCACAGCTACACCATGGCAGCCATGCCACTGTAGAGCCATAGTGTAGATCCTTCCCACAGTGATGGAGGGTTTTTTCTGTCACTGTAGGTAATCCACCTCTCTGGGTGGCAGAAGCTAGGTCAGTGTAGCCGTGTCTACACTGGGGTTAGGCCGGCATAGCTGCAGCGCTCAGGGGTGTGAATTTTTCACACCTCCTGAGTGCTGTGTCTGTGTCACCCTAACTGGATAATGCAGTGGAACAATAAGCAATCACAAGGGGTGAGCAAAAATCAGTTGCTGAACAGAGTTGGTCTTTGAAGAAAGAGGGAGCAGAATTCCACTCAGCTGCTGGATCCTCGACTGGGGCAAAGCATCCCCACTTGAGTGACTGGAGCTTGGCTGATTTACGTCTACTGAGGTTCTGGCTCATTTGTCAGTGAGTCTATAGGGAGGCCTCTCAAGACAGGCGGTAGTTTCAGGATCCTACCCCACCAGGGTATTGTGAGGGAGTGACTGGGGGGTCCCAAAGGAGCCAGAGAGAAGCTGATTTGAGGACTTCCTGGGGTACTGCAGGGGTGTGAGGGGGGTTATGAGGGGACCCAAATGGGCAGTTTGGGGGTCTCCTGTGACAGAACTGGCACAAATGGGTTATCATAATGGAAGCAAAGGGGGAAGAGGGACTTCAGGCCTGGGGCCTCCAGGGTGGAAGCTGGAGGCTGCATGCCTAGGCACAAGGCAGGGATGCTGTGTAGGAGGCAGAGGCAATACTATTGAAGTGCCGTGAACATGGATATAGGCTGAATCTGTGAACTTGTACCTCTAACTGACACCACAGACTCAGAGTGCCCTGGCTCTGAGATCCTCCCCACTGCCCTGTGCAAAGGAAAGGTGGCTGTGGGAATGGGAGTGGTGATGCAGCATTTGCCCTGGAGAGGGGTGGGGTGGTGCTTAGAGGTGAGACCGGAGCAGGACGAGGACTGCAGGGAGCTTGCATTTCTGCCGAACCTCTCATCCAGCTGGCTCCCAAAGGACTTCAGACTTTAGTATATTTAGTAGGGGTCACTTTCCCCACCACTGAAATGCAGCCACCTCTGAGGTGGAACGTGGCAGCTGTTAGCGCACACAGCAACACTTCACATGAGTTTGGGACAGGAATTGACCATGATGCCATATCTAACTGAGAATGTAGGTAGTGTTTTGTTGGCAGAACATAATTATTTGAATTGAAATTTGCCCAGAACACAGGGTTAACACCCCTCCTCTTGTGAAGGGGTCTCGTGACCATAAGAGATCAGAGCCTCAGCTTGATGTCTCATTTGGATGATGGCCCCTCCAGCAGACTAGGATCTCATAGCGCTATGCTGTGGGGCTGGGTCATTCCTGACTCAGAGGGAGGAGCCCCATATACTGAATCACCAGCAGGTGATCTGGATTTATCCAGGGACGGGGCTTCACAAACGCTCTTCAGCCTTGGCTACCGGGCTTGCCAGCTCAGCTGCGCTGCTGTCCGGGCCTCAGGGCTTGCTGGCTCAGCCATGCTTCCACCTCTCAGCCTTTGCCACTGGCTTCCTCTGAGCACTCCCCACTGCTGCCATTTCTGAGGAGAGCTTTCCCCAGGGGAATCACACCTCATCCAGTCGGGGTGCAGACACTGAGCGGGGAACCACAGGTGCTCTGGCTTTGCTCTGGCCTGTGAGTGAATGCAGAGAGCCCTTCTCCGCCCCCTGGGAGAGCTGATGGAGCCACCCACTCCGAACGCAGGACACATCTGCTCCGGGGCTGGTGTCCATGCTCGGCCCTGCTTGTGTGGAGGAGGATGGGGGACAGTGGCCCCACAAGGTGGCCGTCTAGCTAGGGGCTGCTTGCTGCGGGCAGGAAGCTAAGAGGCTTTGTGTGGAAAATTTCACTGAGCAGAGTTAGCCTGTGACAGAACGGCCCTGGGGAAGCTGGTACAGCACAAACACATGACCGGCCCTTTCGGTAATCCCCCCGCAGACCCAAATCCCAGAGGGTGCCTGTTAGAGTGAGGCGCTGCGCAGAGGTGGCAGCCTCCCGGCCTCCTCAGCCCCCCACCCCTCACAGAGAGAATAGAAAACCCGGCCGGCAGCAGCGCTGGGATCCACACAAGCCGAGCGAGACAGCGGGATGACTGAGGGGGAGAGTGGGGACGCTGGAGCGTGACACCTGTTGTCACCACGCTCAGGATGCGCTGGATCCGAGCAGGTAACTGCCCAGGGCCCCTTAACCCTTCCACTGCCGAGCTTTCCTCTCTGTCTGCTCTCCTCTATCCTGCCATCTGACCTCCCCAGCCCACCTGTCTGCTTTGGAGCTATACCTGGGTCCCAGAGGAGAGCGGGCAATTTGAGGCCACTGGTGAGCATAGCCCCCCTTCCAGGCCTCCTGCAGGGGAGAGGGAGAAACCCAGCACCCACTGAATGCCAGCCTTGGTCCCAGGCACAGGGAGACACAGCAGCTGTGGCCTGTCTTGGGAGGATGGAAGGAGAAGGCTCCCAGGCATCATGACCACATCCTGCTACCAAGTGTGAGCCCAACACAGAACAACTTGCTCCCCCATCCAGGGTCTCACAGTTCTGGCAATGCTTCCCCAGGTGCAGCCCACCTCCCCTCGCCTGTGCCACATGGGTGCCTCTTTCCCTGGGGCTGAGAACATGTGGGAGGGGAGAAGGAAAGAGGAAGTGGGAGAAGGGCAGAGCTGTTAGGATATATGGGGGTAGGGGAGTAGATCCTGGAGGGGGGCAGTTGATGAGGGGCTCAGAGTTACTCCTGGTGCTGCGAATCAGAAAGAGCAACATGCGCTAATGCCCAGAGAGGTTCCCTCTGGAGTTCGGGTGACCAGGGTCTGAGACATTCCTTGCTGCAAGTTCTTCCTGATGTGGGCTTCCATTCTGGCACAGGTGGCTGGGAGTGCTGACTGGAGAAGGCAATTTGAGGCAGGAGGGCAGGGGTTGAACTGAGCTGAGGTGCTAATTATTCCACCGAGACAGCCTGACGGGGAAGCAGAGCCTTGGGGAGCTGCGTTTCCCCCTTGCTTGGTCTGGCGAACCCCTGGAGAATGGAGATGCCCTCTGGTCTTGTCAGCATTGCCAGAGCTGGGCAAACCCTGTGAGGAAGCCACCCTGAACGTTTTGCTCCGACGGTGCCTGCAGCCCTTTCCCACAGTGAATGCTCACGTGCCAGGTGGCTGGTGGGAAGCAGAAGCCTTGCAGACACACCGCGAGCTGGTCTGAATCAGAAGCCACTTGTCCGAGCCCTCTTTCTGGTTTATAAAAGTGTGAGTCATCCAATGAGGGGGCACAGACAATAGCAGGTGACCAAAGCAACCTATCGACCGGCTGGGAGGATGAGTATTCAGATAGCTGCCATGAGCAGTTGGTGGGCATCCCTGGGGGTGAGGTGGGTTTGTGTCAAGCATTCATGGAACAGACTCTGGTGATCAAGCAGGGAGTGCTCACTGTCCATCCGGGAACAGGAGCAGGGGCGCCATTTGCTGGTACGCTCCTTGTCTCCAGCTCGCCACGTGACCTGTGCAAGTCTCTCTCTCATGGTGTCTCTGAGAGGGCTTTGTGCACCGATGACCCAGGAGAATGAAGTCTGCTGTATCCACAGAACAGGGGCAGCGCTGGCAGCGCCACTTCCCCCCCAGGGTGCCCCTTGGCAGATGTGTTCCTAGGGGGCTCAAGCCTAAGGGGAGCAGGAAGTTTGGTCATCGGCCACAATCAGCTTTTGACTTCTCTGCTCCAACCGTCAACAGTGAGGCTGCCAACGAGTGCTGGATAGGGTGGGGTTTGCGACACAGACACCGATCTGTTTGGGAGTAGGCTGAGGTCACTGAGCTCATTGAACTGTAAAAGCATCACGTAGGAATGCCTCATAGTCACCTCTGAGCTGGGGCTGGATTGGACCCAGTGAGAGGGGAAAGGCTTGGTGCTCGGCTGGCAGCCCCTGAGCCCACTCCTTTGGTCCTGGTGGCTACCCTTGCTCCCCAAAAGCTCCACTTGTGCGGTTTGGTGGCCACTTTTTTGTCTGGCTTGGGTGCAGTTGGTGTTTGCGACTGGCTGGCTGGCTGCGATGAGGCGTCTCTCAGCCCTTCGCCCTGCTTTGCTAGAGCAGGGAGGTCACCAAGGTTCTTGGGACAGATTCATCCAGAATGTAATTCCAGGGCTGTTACACCTGGGGTGAACTGGCCCCTTCTGTCTGTTCATTGCCCAGAAGTGCTATGGAGGCTCTGTCTGAGACTAATCTGGCCCTAGGTCAGCGGCTGCTCCCCCTGGGGGGCTCGCCCCACCCTAGGGCTGGGGCCGGCTCCTCTCCTCTGCTTCATTCTGTCCTGGTCTCTTCTACACCTGGAAATACAGACAGCAGATGCATTTTAAAGGGGGAGAGAGAAATGGGACCCTCCTAGACTCTTCCTGTCCTGGGCTTGGGCCACATGAACTTACCGGCCCCCGCCCTCCCCCGATGGGGCCATGGCTGATATGTCCAGCTGGGCTGACCCTGTGTGTGCAGGCCCACCCCCCCAGGATTATAGACTCTCTATTCTAAATAAGGGTCCCATGGACTTCATGGCTGTAACATGGCTTCCCCCGCGCTGCCTGTCTCCTCTCTGGCTGAAGGACCCCAGGACAATACCCCTTGTTGGTCCACAGCTCAGGTGACCCTGGGGGTAGACCCCATTGGAAATTCCCAGTGCGGTATGCCATTTGTCACGCATCCAGCAAGGAAAGCTGCGGGATGGCTGCCTTGCACAGCATGCTGGGTAACTCCCCGCTCTTGATTGACTGGGCCTTGCCCTTGGACTTTGCGCTGTCTGATAAGAACCCCAATGAGCTAAATGGATCTGAGCAATGATTAACTCAATGTGTGCACTGCCAGGGAACGGGGAGCAGCTCTCTGGAGACGCAAACAGGAGCCCAGCAAAGGACTGATTGAGCCCAGCCTGTAATTCCCCGTTGGGTGCCCCTCCCATGTGCCAGCTCTTAGCACTAGTCATCTCTGGGCAGCATCCTTCATGGGAGACAGACCTGGGCAAACACCTCCTTCCTGTCTCTTCCCCGCAAAGACAAACTGATTGGTGCAACCAGCGAGACAAGAGCAGCCCCCTAGATAAGGGGGAGAGGCCGCAGGAGGACAGCACGCTCCGGAGGGTAAGGTGTGCTCTTAGCAAGGATAGGGAAAGGAATCCCATGGACACATCTCATTATAAAGGTGGCTTCTCCACCCCCTCCCCTTTCTATGCAGTGCCCCCTGCTGGCTGGAACCCATTGACCTGTCCCTGGGGTGCTCTCCTCCATTTCCTACAGTGCCCCCTGCTGGTTGGGACCCATTAGCCTGTCCCCTGAGTAACCCCCTCTTCTCTGTTCCTAGGGTGCCCCCTGCTGGCTGCGGCAGAGTGGCTTCCTAGTGCACACTTGTGAACCAATGCTGTCTGAATGGATAGGGCATGGTAGGGTGATCCGTCATACATGATGGTGGTGGGGTGCCTGGCTGAGCAGGAGTTCCCCCTGTAGCATGCACTGGAGAGCGATGATGAAGGGTGTGTCTGAGCGGAGCGCTTCCCTCCTGTAGATGGAGTGTAATGTGACACCTCGAGCCAGGTACTTATCTTGCTGAACTTTATGATGCCATTACCAAAGATGGCGGGAGAGAGATCTCTGGGAGAGAACTGCAAGTCCCAGGAGACTGGCAGGTCACGGTTGCAAAACACAAATGGCAAGTGGTGTGGGAGAGCGAGTGAGGGCAGGGCAGGGCACTAGCCTGGCCTCTGGGGATGGTGATATGGGCTGCTCTTCTGGCCATGCAGGTGGTTAGAAACACATGGGATGGATTATTAAATGGCCTCATTTCTTCAGTTCCGTCACTTGTGAGGGAAGCATAAATTCTAGCCGATGAGCAGCGGTACATGAGCCAAAGGCTTCAACTTGTCTAATCCTCCACCAACCACTGCTCCCTTTCCCTATCTTCCACCTTCTCCTCCCCTTCTGTCCGTCCGTCCCTCTCTCCCACCTCCTTTTCTCTCTCCATATCTGTTGTAACTTTTTTCCACTTCATTGGGGCAGGTGGATGCTTTTATTCCATTCATTTACCATAGTTATCTGCAAACTACCCTAAGAGTAAGAACAAAAAGGAGACAGGATTGAAAACAACATGCTGCTTGGGTATAAATTCAGCAGGAGCAGTGTGGAGGGGCTAAAGGCATGCTGACAGGTACATGCCATCCAAAATGTGGGGACTCCAAGCTCCATGGTCCCTTTTGGCTTTGGAATCTATGATTCCTTTAAAAAAAACACCAAATGGAAACACTTTTTGGTGAGATTTAAACCTTCCCCACAGAGTCTGTCACCCTAACACTGCAGCACTGGGCTACTGTATGAGAGTCGAAGTGTCAGATCGACTAGGCTGGTTCTGTTGTCGCAAAGCAAACATAGCAATTGATGGAGGAGCGGAGCTGCAGAGGCAGCATGGCCAAGGGGATAAGCCACTAGGGCTTCCAAAAGAACTGAAGAGAGTTAAATGCCCACAGTGAATGAGAGCTGGGAGTCTCAGTCCTGAAGGCTCCTTTGCCAATCCCAGCTCGGGGATGCTGGGTAACCTTGGGAAGTCACGTCTCCTCCCGATCATTGTCTGTCTTGTCAATCGGTAAGCTGCTTGGAGAAGGGCCTGTCTGCTGCAATGTGTTTTGTACAGCACCCTGCACAATAGGGCACCGATTTTGCCTGCAGCCTGTATGCAAATGCAAATAATGAAGAGAATTTAAATTAAATCTTTAGTAACTGCTTAGTTGTAATAATCTTAGGTGTTGCTAATAATATTCTCTAGATAAATGGTTTTTAATCTCTTGATGCCTCTTTACAAAATACAAATCAGCCAACCAACAGCAACCCAGATAAAGAGTCAATCAATCAATCAACCAGCTTGTTCCTTGGGCTTTTCTTTTCTGACAAATGGCTGTGATTGGCACTGATAAAGCAAAGCCCTTAAATGCGTGCTTATGCCCTGTCACAGGGGGACTGGCCCCTTTAAGAGGGAACAGGTCCCGTTCACCAGTGACTGGTTAGTTGCCTCCCGGCAGGCCCTGGTAGAGGACGCCTGTCCTCTATACAGGCCCAGGCAGTAGATGAGAATGGGGAACAAGAACTGGGAAAGCGGGGAACATGGTGAGAGATGCCTGGAAAGAGCTGCATGAGGCCTGAGAGCTGGCACACAGAGAGGACTGATGAGAGCAGTTGGCGAGAACTGGCTGGAGCTGGGGAACCCGGCCCAGTAGAACATTCATATGCAGACTCCTAGGTAAAAGGGAAGAACCTGCTCAGTCAGGGCAGGTTGAGCCCCAAAAAAGAAGGTTGATTCTTCAGAGAGGTTCCCATGAGAAAAAGCCGAGCAGGACTTGTAGGCAAAAGGAGTCTGGGGCGTAGGAGCCCTCCTGCTGAAGCCCTGAGTTGAGGACTGCGGAGAAATGTTGCAGAAGGCATGGCGAATTGCCAGAGGCCCTGGAATAGGGGCCCAGGAATTGAAAAAGAGGGACTGTTCACTCTCAGGTGGCCTGGAGAATGGGGCCCTGGAGCAGGGCCAGAAGACCTGGGGAGTGGAGCAGTTAGCTCTTGGGTGGCCAGCCTAGAGAATGGGGCCCTGGAGTGGGGATGGAGAACTGCTGCATTTTAATCTATTTTACTGTGGCATTTCAAGAATTGTCTGTTTTAAGAGGGATCAGCTGGTGGTTGCTGTTATACTAATAAATTATGGGACGCAGGGCTTGAACTGGACTCTGAGTGGGACATTTCTGTCCCTGGAGAGGTGGTAACCATCAGTCTGATATGTGAGGAGAAGATGGGCAACATAGTTGGTACCAGACACTGTAGGGGAGAGTGGGGCAGGACTTGCCTGTATTGCCACAGAAGGGCGCTCTGTCGGGGAACAAGCCCTGTTATGTGCCCTTTTGACTTCAATGGGGATTAAGCATCTGCTTAAAGTAAAGCATGTACTTAAATGCTGTGCTGAATTGGGGCCATTGGGGGTCTTTCATTATTTGTGGCATACCAGTAGAACGTCTTTGGCACTGAGCACTGCACAAAAAAAGGCAGTCCTTACCCCAAGGAGTAGAGTCTACAGGTTAAACCACAGGTGTGATCCATTGGCAAATCCTAGGCATGGTTTGGGGTGGGGTGGGGGTGGTTCTTTTTCTGTTTTAATTCTAAACTTGTTTCCTGTGGAGGTTGTAGGAGAAGTGAGTTTCTGGAACGGGAGGGAGGGGGGCGGGAGAAGGGGGGGATGGCTTGGTAGGTGGGTCCCACGCGGAGGGGCAGCCTGGTGAAGTGCATAGAGAAGAGTAGGAAACAATAAATGGGCCATTGAGACAGGTACTGTTGGTGAAGCCCCCTGGGAGTGAGGAGGACACAGTCAGAAATGAGATGGGGAAGGGCTGAGCTGCAGAGAGCTTGGAAGGCCAAGATGAAAAGTTTGAGCTAGATGTGGTGTTGATGGGGGAGCTGCTGGAGGGACTCTCAAAGGGGAGCAATGTGGTCAGCCCAAGAGTCAATAGGGAGAATTTATAATTAGAGACATGCTGATTTGCCCGGGGAAATTCTGCTCTTGTTGAGAGCTGGGTTCCTCTGGCTTGCGATGTTTGCTTCCAGGATGCTCTGACAGGCACACATGGGGGGAGTCCTATCTCAGGCACCATGGTTCTGATCGTCCCAAGGAATATTTCAAGGTGAAGTAGACAATTGTTTTAGGTGTGTCTGCACTGGGAATTGTCAGTGGTAGCAGCGCTAGTGTTGTCTGGGTACAGCCATTCTCATCATTGTTGCCTAGTGGTAGAAGCGCTCTGTGTATGCAGAGCTTCTCTTGTTGCTATTCTTGGTGGGGCTGCACTGGTTCGAGAGAGGCCTTTGGGGGTGACCACAATCATTTGGTTTAGGAAACCTGAAGGAACTCTGTCAATCAGTTTAGATTCAGGAATTTGGACGGCTCCCGCAGCTGATGTCAATTGGCGTAACTCCCTTGAAACCAACAGAGCTACACTGATTTGCACCCCTTGAGGATCTGACCCATAACATATGGACTGGAAAGTTTTCATTATAGTATCTTTAAATGAAAAAAAAAATGGTTTATTTTATTTAAACATTCTCCGTGCAGTGCTGGAAACGCAGACACAGCAGCACGGACCAGGTAGTAGGAACTGGCGGGCACTAGAAAGTAGAACTGATTCATCTTGTTTCACTGCTCAGGCTGAGCGAAGTTCAGCAACTAAACAAAGAGCACTAGGGAGTGCAAAGGAAGTTAGGGTCCAGTGCTGCAAATTACTCACAGGAGGAAATGTTATTCATGCAAAGAAACCTGTCGAAGACGATGGCTTTGCAGGGTTGGGCCCTCACTAATTCCCACCCATCTGGTTCACAAACCCGATACCTCTGGATTTACTGAGAGCTCTGAACGCACTTCTCCATTAAAGGTCTAATATCCAAGTGCTGTTGTGATGTCTCATGTTACTAAGGTGTTACTCCTTGCTATGATTTGTGTTGTGGTGGTGACTAGCGCCTGCACCTGAGATCAGGGCTCCATTATGTGAGGTGCTGGACAAACACACAGTAGGAGAGAGTCCCTGCCCTGAAGCGCATACAGTCCATATAGACAAGCTGAACAAACAGGACTGGCCTCTTTGGGCAGGGGTGCCAAATCCCTGAGGTTTTTTTTGCTTGTGCCATTGGGGGAGGGGTGGCTCTGGAAACATTTTCCGTCTTGGGTGACAAAATATCTAGGGCCAGCCCTGCGCACAAAGTGGGGGAAGAAAGGAAAGATGATTATTTCCATGTTACAGTTGGGGAACTAAGGCTCAGAGAGATGAAGTGACTTCCCAAGGGAGTCAGCAGCAGAACTTGGAATTGAACCTACATCTCCTGGGTGCCTTAACCACAAGACCAGCCTTCCCCTCTAGTGTACACACTTAACTAGGGAGTGTCACAAATAATTAAAACTTAGCTAAATTGCTAAAAATAATTGAGCACAGTCCAGTTTGAGAGTCCATATCCTTTGTGTACCTCCCCCCCCCCCCCCTGCATTTGCTTACCTGCAAATTCACAAAATTCCATAACTGGCGATGAAATTTTTAGCAAAGTTCTGCTTTGTGTGTTTTTTGTATCTTGAAAATGTCTCTCCTTTAAACAAAGAAGTTGTGAAGTTTCATAGATCTTTAAGCCCAAAGAGGACCATTAAATCATCTAGTCTGACCTCTTG
>NW_020664441.1:1408233-1422993 GCF_002925995.2 Terrapene triunguis | reverse complement strand
TCTTTAAGCCCAAAGAGGACCATTAAATCATCTAGTCTGACCTCTTGTGTAACATTTAGCCAGCTAAAACTGAGGGGGGAATATATGAAAACGTGGGTGGTATTTACTGCAATTGGAATTTATCCAAGACATTGACGTTAATACCCGTGTTCCTGCTAAAATAACCATGGGATTTTTGATCCTGTGACCATGGTTTGAGGTCTCATCTGAAAAACAGTATAGCCCCAGAAGACCATCTCCTTCTGAATCCGTCTTTACAGAACCTTTAAAGACCCAAGTTGTGACGTGGCCCAACCTTGTGAGAGCTGCTGGGATCACAACCCATGGTGGCATGGCTGCGTGGGACAGGAGCCCCAGCGTGAGCTTGGGGGAAGGTGGAGAAGTCACAGGAGGATTAGTGCAGATTACCAATTATATATTTCTTTCGAACTAGGCTTTCTTTAAAACAATGATAACGTTTCAAACAAGAACATTCAGCTCAACTGGCAGCCAGGGCTTCTGACTCCCTGGACAGTCATGTTCTCAGCATGGGGTCCCCAGAGGAGACTTTGTGTAAATAGGGTCCTTGATCCCGTCAGCCTCAGCCCCTGTTACCAGCCCCCCATACGCTCTGTGTTATATCTCAAAGAGGAAGGCAAGGGGGTTGAGTGGACTGGGACCCAGGAGACCTGGTCTCGGTCTATTCCTGGCTCTGACACTGACTTGCTTTGTGACCTTGGGCAAATTTAAAAATTTAATTTAAAGACACTTCACCTCCCTGTGGCTCTCTCTCTCCTTTTGACCTTTGTCTTGTTGATTAAGATTGTCAGCTCTCTGGGGCACGGACTGTCTCACTCTGTGTTTGAACAGCTCACTTCACAACAGGCCTTCGATCTTGTCTCAGGCCTCTAGGTACTAGCATAATAAAAATAATTAAGAAGGTGCCCATGAAGTTATTCTCAGCATGGGATGAGCAGAGGGGATATCGAGGGTGGCTATGCTGTATGGATCAAAGCTCTTGAGATGGGGGATATCAGGAAAACTGAAGAATGGAAGAGGAATGCCCTGTTGGCTTGGGTGGGGTGTGGTTGACTGGCCCACTGGCACGTCCCCAAATAGTAGTGCCAGCTGGTTAAGAAGAGACTGTTGTATTGAAAAGCACTGTGGGAAACCGTATTTGCCTCTCACAAGATGCTTGTACAGTAGTGAGAGAAGTGGAGGGAGGATGTGGCCTCTACAGCAATTATACCCCTAGTACCTTGGACAGCAGTGTTGTCATTTAAATATGTTTCCTCTGTCATTTGTCTTGCAAGAAGCATAGATCTCTGCTCACTTCCCTGGCATGTTTCAAGCTCTGGAGGGAAACGTGAGAATTAACCTCCATATACATCACCCAGGGAGGTGCAGTGGGATGAAAGGAAATTTGAGCCTTCTCCTATGAACTCGCTGTGCCTTTCCTCCATCTGTTATTCTCCATGCAGCACACCTGGGATCTTGGGAAGGTATGGACCATTAGGCTCGTCTTCTCTTTCAGCCCTAAACCACAAGAATCAGGGAACATTGCCCACCACTGACAGCCATGGAAGAGACCAGGCAATGCTGGAGGAGACCAAGGAAATCTAAGACTGGAGAAATGCTTCTTTGGAACAGCCCAGTGCTGTTCCAGAGGACAAGTTTCATTGGCAATGGAGACACATCTTTGCAGGGACCAAGTGCAGCACATGACTTGAAGAGCCAGAGTGCGTGAACCCACCAACTCTGAGAAGGCCGCTCTGGGGTGTAACTTGTCTGCAGTGAAAGCCCATGAAGAAGGGCCTTCTGGGTTCAGAGAAGCGTCTGTGGTGTGTGGCAGGGGGAGGTTTCAGGTGGAAATGGAGAAGGGGTTTGAAGATGGCATTAGTATCAGGTGAGCAGGACAGGGAGGTTTGGCTGAAGAATGGGTGGGATGTGGATTTGGATAATGGGTTGTGGGCTTATCAAAGGGAGTAGAGAGTGGGATGGGTAGAGAATGGGTCGCTGGAGGTAGGGTTGGGAGATACTTTCCCGAACCAATTTGTACTTTGTTAAATGGTTCTAGTTTAGTGCATGTGCAACCCACTGGAGAGCTTATCAGAGCACAGAGGTCTGTGTGATAGCGTCATAGAGTTTAAGGCCAGAAGGGATCGCAAGATCAGCTAATCTGAAACAGGCCACCAATATCACCCAGCACTTGCATGCTAAACCCACAACTGAAATTAGACCAAAGTAGTGCAGCCCACAGGAGACTAAACTATCACGTGCCACAGGCAGAGAATAGGAGGACTGAGAGGCACCAAGTCCCCAGCAATGGCAGGAAATTGATTAAGTGAGACACACCCAGGTAATCCCAACAGATGACCTGCACTCCATGCCATAAAGAATGTCGAAACCCCCTGAAGGTCACTTCCAATCTGACTTGGGGGAAAATTCCCTCCTGACTCCACATATGGGGATCAGATAGATCCTGAGCATGTGAACAAAAACCAGCCAACTAAGCACAGAACAAGACAACTAAGCTCTTAGTCCTTATGTCACCAGTCTTCAGATGTGTGTCATCGTGCTCCAAGGACGTTCAGATCACATCTCGTTTTACAATCAGCAGGTCCAGAGAACTTGCATCCAAGAATTTAGAAGAGCTGGCTGAAAAGCTCGCTGGACCGTTAATGTTGATTTTTCAGTAACACTGGGGACGTTCCAGAAGACTGGAAGAAAACTAATCTTGTGCCAATATTTAAAAGGGTAAATGGGATGACCCAGGCAATTATAGGCCTGTCAGTCTGACATTGATTCCAGGTAACTTAATGGAGCGGCTGATATGGGACTCGATTAATAAAGATTTAAAGGAGGGTAATTTAATTAATGCCAATCAACATGGGTTTATGGAAAATAGATCCTGTCAAACTAATATATATATATATATATATATATATTTGGATTACAAGTTTGGTTGGTAAAGTTAATAGGGTTGATGTAATAGACTTCTGTAAGGCATTTGACTGGGTATCACATGACATTTTGATTAAAAAACTAGACTGATGTAAAATACAATGGCAAGCATTAAATGGATTAAAAGCTGGCTAACTGATAGGTCTCAAAATGTAATTATAAATGAGGAAACAGCATTGAGCAGATATGTTTCTAATGGAGTCCCACAGGGATTGATTCTTGGCCTTATGCTATTTAACATTTTTTATCAATGACCCGGAAGAAAACACTGATAAAGTTTGCAGATGATACGCAAATTGGGGAGAGGTAAATAATGAGGACAATCAGGTGACTGATATAGAGTGATCTGGATCACTTGGTAAGCCGGGCACAAGCAAATAATAAGAACATAAGAACGGCCCTACTGGGTCAGATGAAAGGTCCATCTAGCCCAGTATCCTGTCTTTTGACAGTGGCCAGTGCCAGGTGCCCCAGAGAAAATGAACGGAATGGGTAATCATCAAGTGATCCATCCCCTGTCGCTCATTCCCAGCTTCTTACATTTTAACAGGTCTAAATGTAGACATCTGGGAACAAAGAACAGAGGCCATACTTACAGGATGGGGGACTATATCCTGGGAAGCAGCGACTCTGAAAAAGATTGGGGAGGAATGGTGGATAATCAGCTGAACATGAACTCCCAGTGCTAGGCTGTGGCCAAAAGGGCTAGTGTGACCCTTTGATGCATAACAGGGGAATCTTGAGGAGTGAGAAATTATTTTACCTATGAATTTGGCACTGGTGACTGGAATACCATGTCCAGTTCTGATGTCAACAACTCAAGAAGGATGTTGATAAATTGGAGAGGGTTCAGAGAAGAGCCTCAGGAGTAATTACAGGATTAGAACCCATGCCTTCTAGTGATAGACTCAAGAAGCTCAATCTATTTAGCTTACGAAAGAGAAGGTTAAGGGGTAACTTGATTACAGTATTTCTTTTTTGTTTTGTTTGTTTTTGTAGGCCTTGTAGGCCTCCTTGGTCCAGTTAGGCCAAGAAGATCCTGTGGTATTACAGTAGGTCTGCTTCTGGCCAGCACCAGGGGGCACAGAGGAATGGGTAGAAATGAGAGAAGGGGAAAAAAACTTGATAGAACCTCAAGGAAAGTGTGATTCTACTATCTGAGTCTCTGGTGAATTAACTGTTTAGTTCATCCTGCTACAAACTGACCATTTCCTCCATCCCTACTACTTACCTGATATGTCACCTTTCAGTCCTGGCTTCCAGAATGGTTCTCAAAACACTGCTGAAATCTCTTAACACCCTTGGGAGGCTGGTAGTCTCCTGCCTGGAATAAGGGAATGATCTTCCTGCTTCGTTTATAGCTTCTGACCCGTGGCTGAAGGCTTATGGACAAAGCATAATGTTAAACCACAGTTCTCTATTCTGTTCTGTTCTATGTATATTCTTATAGTGTGTTTGTCACCACAGTATCTGAGCATTCTCCAGCAGTGCATTAAGCAATGTGACTGACATCTGCTATGTTGTTTGTTCTCTCATCGTCTCCTCTGGGGCAAAGTGTAATGGAGTGTTTTGTATTGGTAGTGTGACTTTTTTTTTTTTTAATTTACCTATCACTCTGTTTTTATGTCAGAGAAGGCAAGGTCAAAGAAATGCACCTTGCACTTGGTGCAGAAGGTGGTGATGTTTGTCGTGGTCCTGGGAGAGTTCATTCCACAGTCTTGGGCCAGCCCCGGAGAAAGTTGTGGCTCCTGCACACTTGAATTCTGCCCTTTGTGTAGAGAGTTCCATTGTGCCAGAGAAGTACAGTTCTTGACCACAGCCTTCATCCCGGAGCTTTACACCATCTTTTAGATATCCTGGCCCCAGGCCATGGAGCACCTTGAAGATAAAGGACCAAGTCCATGAACTTGACTCGACATTGTATGGGAAGCCAGTGTGGAGAGCAGAGGGCAGGTGTGATGTGCTCACAGTACCAGTGTTGCTGAGGCGATCCGATGCGGTGTTCTGTGCTAGTTAGTTTCCTAAGTGCTGAAGGTTTCATGCCCAGGTACAGTGCATTGCTGTAATCCGGCTGAGAGGTGGTGAAGGCATGAATAACAGAGGCTAGGTCATTGTCTGCCAGGATGGGACAGTCTCCTAGCCCAGTGGAGATGATAGAAAGTGTAGGATACATGTATGGGAGAGCTCAGCGTCAGCGAAGAATTGTGGGTGTGTGTCTTCAGCCAACGAAGACCAACTGCACCATGGCTGCAAGCTCTTCAGAATACCTTCCTCTGTCCATCAGCATCGCCCCTGTCTTGTTCAGCCTCAGCCAGCTGTCTTGGTGGTAGTGGTGTAGTCGTATGTGGCGAAGGATAGGTAGAGCTGTGTAACATCTGCATATCACTGGCACTTGAGTCTGGGTTGTCTGACCAGTTCACCAGGTGGCTGGATGTGGCTGTTGAAAAGGAGAGAGAATTGAGCTTGTAGGACTCTGTGACGGGGTTCTCCACGCACTGCTAGGATGGCACTGCCTCCTGGTCACTCTGGAGAATAGCTTGCCAGGTCAATGCCCCTTCCCGCAGTTGCATACCACCGCTCTTTCTTTCTCACCCAGTCTGCAGCCCCCTCTCTCTCCACAAGCTGCTGCTGCCTCTTCGTGACTCAGCCCGCCAGCTAGGTCGCTATCTGTGTTTCCCCCTTCTGTGGTATCAAAGTCCCTTCTCCTTAGCAGTCCTAGGCAGTCTTCCCTCTCACTGCCCCATTGTGCCACTCCCTCAGTGGCTGGTAGGGAAACTGAGTTCCAGCTCAGGGACTGTCTAGCAGCCAAGGTCTGTTCTCTTCTAGACTTTACTGCCTTTCCCTGAGCCCTCTCCTCCCATCTGGCACTCCCCGCTCTCTGGCTTTGCCAGCTTCCTAACTCCCCCCTCTCAGGGAGTAACTGTGGGCTACTTGTCCCTGTCACCTCCAAAGACGTCTCCCTTCTCGCAGGGAGTGACTGCAGACTTTCCCAGCAGCCCCCTTTCTGCTTCCAATTTCTTGTCTTTATAGTCCCAGCCCAGCTCGCTCGCTCCCCAGCTGGGCTCCCTCACTCAGTCAGGGGATTACTTGGCCCCCTGATTCCCCTCAGCTGTGGCCTGGTGGGTTAATTGGCTCCCTTCCCACTCTGCATTAACCCTTTTTGGGCAAGTGGGGGGGTAAACACCCCATCACAGACTCCTCAAGTGAGGGGACTAGGGTGTGTGTGTGTGCAGCTTTCCATCCCTTCTTGTTGGGTGTGTCCCTCCAAGAAGAACTCACATCATTTTAGTGCATTGCCTTGCACCCCTACCACCTGTCTTAAGAGAGACAGCAGTATCTTATGGTCAACAGTGTCTAATGCTGCAGAAAAGTCTGGGGGGATGAGAATGGATGTCTGCCCTCCATCCACTGATGGGAGGAGATCATCCATCAATGCCACTAAAGCGGTTTCAGTTCCATGCCCTGGCCTGAATCCAGATTATGCTGGGTCTAGAATATTAGCTTCAGCTCGATAGGCTTGTGCTTGGTCTGTGGTTAGCTTCTTTGAGCTTGCTCGGGTATGGAAGGTTTGACGCTGTATGGTAATTGGTTAGAACTGATGTGTCCAGGGAAGGTTTCCTCCATATTGGCTGGAGTGTTGCGTGTTAGAAGGAGGAAGGGAAGAGTTCTTCTCTGAATGATGCATCAGCTATTTGAGTCAGGACTGGCACCAGTTGCTTCTGGCTGTATCATGTATCAATGGATCATATTAGAGGGCAGTGTCTAGAGGGGATTGCACAGCGGTCAGTGTCCACTCTGATTCTATTTAGTGTCTTCATTGATGAGTTGGAAGTGAGAGCTTTTAGTGAATGTTGCTAATGGTACTAAGTTGGTAGGAGTCATGGGCAGCATGGGGATAAAGAAATAGGGTAACATTTTCAAAAGTGCCAAAGTCCCACTGAAAGTCAGTGGGAATTAGACTCCTAAATCACTTAGGTACTTTGTAAAATTTGCCCTTAATTCAAAAAATGCAACCCTTCACCCCCACCTCCCAAAAAAACCTGGACAATGAGTAAGCTATGGAAGTGCTGTGACTACTGCTTTTCATACTGACCAGTAATGTCTCCTTGTTTCCTTCTGCTCCACCATCTGTTTGTTGAGTCCACCTGTTGTCTCTTGTCTTAACCTTAGATTGTAAGTTCTTCAGAACCCGGATCATGTCTTTGTTATTTGTGTGTACAGTGCCAAGCATTTTGGAGCCCTGATTCCTGATTGGGGCCCCTAGGAGCTGCCAGAATATAAATAATAATTAGTAATTTAAAAAGAGTTACAGGAATCAGAAATGTGGACCAAAAATAACAAAAGTGAGAAAGATGGGCCATATCCTCTCACCTGAATTTCCGTTGAAGTAAAGGGAGCTTTGCCGATTTATACCAGCTGAAAATCTGGCCCTCAGTTTGGAAAAATACAAGTTAATTCATCTGGGGAAAAATAATTCCAAGCGTGGATACTCAGTGGAGGGAGGCTGCTGGGAAGCAGTAAGACTGCAAGATACCTTGGGGTGATAGTGGACAGAAAATTAGATTTGGAGTTTGCAGTGCTATATGGCAGCATGAAAGGTTAATGCAATGCTGAACTGTGTATGAAGAGGCATCACATCATGCATAGTCCTTTTCCATTTGGATGTTGAGTGACAGCACCTAGGATTTTGGGCTAGGTGGATATTGGGTCTGGGGATCACATTACCAGACAGCTTGGAGGGAGGTCAGAGAAGAGTCACAGAAATGATCAGGGACTGGAACGGTTGACTTATTAGGAGAGACTAATGGAGTTTAGCTAAAAGACAATAGTCTGACTATGGAACCCATATGTTGGCCAGCAACAATTTATGCCAGTGGACCCCTTGATTTCACTGGTTCTTGGGTTCTCAGCTGGTTCATGATATCAGTTCGCACATTGAATACGAAGGGCGTAAACCACAAAGAGGGAGAGGAATTATTTAGTACAAGGGATCTCAGCAGGCGTGATGTATAGAAATGAGGACAGGCTGAATATCAGGAAGAGCTCCCTGACAGTGAGATGTCTTAGGCTGTGGAATAGTCTCCCAGCAGAAGTGGGGGAAATCCTGTCACTTGGGACATTTTCAAACTAGACTGGACAGAACCATGGAAAATGAATTGTCATGTGCAATCCTGTTCCGTCCCCAGCGGGACGAATGGAATGATCAAATAGATCTTTTGATTTAATGATTCATGCTACACTACTTGTGTAATTTCCCTTCCTTCCCACTCCCTCTTGTCACCCATCTCTCTGTTAAAGTTGCACAGGCTGCCAGTGAAACTGAGTAACTGGTTCAAACACTTATTGCTAAATTTTCTCCCCCAGATAATTTAAAATGAATGTTAAAAACATGAAGTGCATGCAGTGCTGGTAGACGGAGCTGGACTAGCCACTGGGGAGGGGCAGTGTGAGAGAACACACATTGCCTCCTCTCCAAACATGAGAGTAGAGATCACTGCTCAGGGTCCATTCAGGCCCCAACAGCCTCTCTGAGACAGCCAACAAAGCGGCCATTTAATGCCGGCTCTCGGGGGTGGCTTTTGTGGTGTGGACACCTGGCCATTAGGAACTGGATTGAGACCCCTAAATGTATGTCACATGAGCCTCTGACCAGTCAGCAGATGATGATTTAATTTGCTATTAACTGGATTTGAACAGTTAACCTAGCAGTGAAAGGTTCTGTCTCCTATTGCCTGTCTACTCTCAACTGTGGGACCAGTTCGGCTCCCATGATCAGTGGGAGTCTTGCCACTGACTTTCAAAGGAATGGGGTCGGGTCCTTTTTGTGTGATCTGTTTGCTGTCCATGCCCCTTCTCACCCTTCTTCTCTCTTAACTTTATTTCCCAATCCCCTCTGCCTTTTGCAGGCTTCCAGAGGCTTTTACCCTCCTGGCCCCACTGTGGTAGCGTCAGCCACCCCCTTCAGTGCTACTCACGCAAAACCAGACATCTGATCTATTTTTCATTCCATATTCCCCGTGGATTTTTATTCTGCCCTTTCCTGTGCTGAGTTTTTGTTTGTTGTAACTGTGATACATGCTTTCACCCTGATTGATTTCCCTTTCCATCCGAGTACAGCTCCTCCTACTCCTGCCAACCAGGCTGTCCTGGGGAAAATGAGTTTTGCTCCTGAATAGTAGTGAGATATATTTGTGGTGTCCAGAGGATCAAAGATTGGCTGACGCTGGCTTTACGAGACACTTGCTGAAGAAGCCAGACTAGAAGCTGAAGTCGAAGTATCTTAGTTTGACTTACCTGGCCGTCCTCACGGCAGCAAGTCGACCGCCGCGGCTCCCCCGTCGACTCCGCTTACTCCTCCTGCTGAGGTGGAGTACAGGCGCCGATTCAGGGATCGATTTATCGCGTCTAGATGAGACGCGATAAATCGATCCCCAATAGATCGATTACTACCTGCAGATCTGGCGGGTAGTGTAGACGTGGCCTATGTCCCATGCTTTAACACAAAGACCCTCCTCTACGCCTTGGTCAGCTCTCGCCTACTCTCAGCTGTTCCTCATTGGCCTCTGGAATTCCCACCTTGCTCTGAGCTCATTCAGAATGCTGCCATGAGAGTTATCTTGCTTGTCTGCTACTCTGACCACATCATTCCCCTATTTGAATCCCATTACTAGCGTCTTCTTGCCTTCTGCATTGAGTTGAGACTTCTTGTCCTTAGCTTCAAGGCTCTGAATAATTCTTCCTTTGCTTACTAGCCAAAGCCTTCCGCCTAAGTAAACCCAATCTTACCTTCTCCCACACTTGTCTCTGTGCCTACTTCCTCGCTGCCCCCTACTCACGTAGTGCCTTCATGCAGTGCTGGCAGAATCTTCTCTCTCTTCATTTAAATCCATCCTGATAACCCACTTCTGTGAAGTCAAACATAGAATGCACCAGCAGGTCAGAGAATGAATTTAACACAGTCTATCTGATCTGTATAGTTTGTCTACTATCTATTTAAATGGTAAGATCTCTAGTACAGGAACTGTTTCCCCTCTGTGTTCTGTACAGGGCAGAATACATAGTTAACAATTTACAAGCAAAAAATACTTTTTCAATATAAAGTCCTTTTTTTAAAAAACTGTGAAATATTGTCAGTGGTCCAAAAATTCATATTTTTTTGCAAAAATTGTAATAAAAATGAATTGAAAATGTTCATGTATCGAAATAAGACATTTTCATAAATGATTTTTTCAGATTTTCATAAAAGTTTAAAATCAATGTAAAATACCTTAAATTAGAAACAATATATGAATAGTTTCAGTAAATGAAAATTTTCAATTAAAATTTCATGTGAACAAAAATCATTGTTTCAGAAAACGATTGAGAAGTTTTCCAGCTTTTTTGTTCATTTTTTGAACTTTAATAAATAAAGCCAGTAGGAAGCGCGGAGGCTTGTAGGAGCACAGAAATCCGTTTCCATTCCATTATGGGAACACTGTGTCAATTTGGGGTATCCACACTTTTAAAAGGATGTGGACAAACTGGAACAAGAGTTACAATTGTAGGCCTGAAAAGCCGGCCTTGCAGTGAGACACTAAAGAAGCTCAAACTATTTAGCTTAGCAAAGAGAAAGTTTAAGGGGTGACTTGAGCACAGGCTAGAAGAGCTTGTCTATAGGGGCACATTGAGCAAAGTTAATCTGAATTAACTAAGGCCATGTCTATGGGTGCTATAGCGGTGTAGCTACGGTACCGTCGCTATGCCTCTGTAGCCCCATAGTGTAGCTGCAGACTACATCGATGGAAGGAGTTTTTCTGTTGCCGTAGGAACTCCACCTCCCTGAGCGGTGGTAGCTAGGTTGACAGAAGGACTCTTCTGTTGATGTAGATCCCTAAGGGCAGGTCTGCACTTAAAACACTGCAGCGGTGCCGCTACAGCGCTTCAGAGAAGATACTCACTACAGTAACAGGAGGGTTTCTCCCGTTGCTATAGTGCCTCCTCCTCCAGAGAGGTGGTAGCTAGGTTGACAGAAGAATTCTTCTGTCGCCCTAGCACTATCTACACCAGGAGCAAGGCCAGCATAATTACATCTCTCAGGGGTGTGGATTTTTCCCTTGTGACCTTTATGAATCTATGAAGTCTGAGATGAGTAACATTTACTATATCCATGGCTCCATCCCCCTGCAAGAGCATGGTATAGTTCCCCGGTGGAGGATGAGTCAGATATTAAATCAATCCTAGACCTTGGCCAAACAGCCAAGAAAAGTTCTAACTTGTTCATTTCAAGCAACTCCTGGTTGGTACTACGTGCTCTACAATGATGTAATTTACACTGGGTGATTGGTAGCAGCATTGAGATGCATACACCTGCAGTGGCACATTTTGAATCACGGCCTCGTTTCATTCTTAAGGAAAGGAACAACTGTCCTATCTTTACGTATTTAGTGTTGTCAGTCTAATCCTCTCTACTCTACAGCATACCTTAGACCTTGGAAAATGCTGTCATGTCTTGGGAAGTTCATGTAGGGCATATGAAAGATGTGTGTAAAAAGGGCTCTCCTGTGGTGATGGATTCTCCTGGGAAATTCTCACTTCATATTATGCTCAGTTAGGTCTTGCAGTCTCAGGCTGTGATCTTATCAGATGTTAGCTAAATAGGGTTTAGTCTGCTCAAATTTTGGATGGGAGATGGATGTGCTGCCGTCAATCAGATGAGCAGTAAAGCCCACTGACCTGACACTTTTGATCATTAAAGATCTGGTGTCAGTTTTGCACAAATAGCGGTGTCAAAGCCTAGCGACCTGGCAGAATTTCTGTCTGGATAAATATGTTCTGCCTTCCTGATGTCACCCTAGCAGTTCAACTAGATGGGATAGTCTTCATTTCTTCTCTGTTCTGTGCGCAATTACACAGCTGCTGCGTTCCACCCCAGCAGGGACAAAACAGAATGTTCCCCCTCTGTATGTGTTCTGTGAAATGCCTGTAAGATTGTATTATCCTGTACCTATTTTATTAATAATCATCCTGCCTGAAAGATTGGGGAGGGGGTGGGATCTTTCCCAGGACAGCTCACATAGGGCTCCAGTGTGCTGGATCTTTCCAAATCACTTACTGAGCTCCCAAGCACTATTTGTGGGGTGCATTTCTCAAAAACTGACCTGTCCAGCTGCTGTCGTCCTCTGGGCTATGTGGCCCACTGAGTCTTGTAAGAGTGCTTCTGCTAATCCAGTCTCTTGCAGCCACCTCAGGCACTAGCAGACTATTCATGTTGGCCTCTGTTCATTTTTAGCCATTCTAACATCTTTCCAGTCTGTGAGGTTTATAGAGTATCCCAGGGGCCAGTCCTGCTTGTGGCGTCCCATGGAATGTCACACTGATGCTAGGCACAGCAGCATGGTTAACGTGGCATAGGGTGACCAGATGTCCCGATTTTATAGGGACAGTCCCAATATTTGGGGCTCTCTCTTATATAGGCACCTATTACCCCACACGCTCTGTCCCGATTTTTCACCCTTGCTATCTGGGCATTAATGTGGCATTATGCAGCAGCATGGTTCAGTGGGTAATGCAGTGGATTTTCAATAAGGAGATCTGGCGTCTGTTTCTGGCTCTGCCACTGATCTGCTGTACAGCCTTGGTAAAATCACTCTACCTCTTTGTAGCCTCGGTGCCCCCTGCCCCCTTTGTCTATTTATATTGTAAGCTCTTTGGGGCAGGGGATGCCTCTTATTTTGTGTTTGTACAGGCCTTTGCACAATGGGACCCAAAGGCAGTACTGTCATACAAAGGCCTGGCCTACACTGGGGGAGGATCGACCTAAGATACGCAACTTTAGCTACGAGAATAGCGTAGCTGAAGTCAACGTATCTTAGTTCAACTTACCTCGTGTCCTCATGGGGCAGGGTTGATTGCCGTGGCTCCCTTGTCGCCTTTGCTTCCGCCTCTCACCGAGCTGGAGTTCAGCGGTCGACGGGAGAGCGATCGGGGATCGATTTATCGCGTCTACACTACACGCGATAAATCAATCCCCGATAGATCGATTGCTACCTGCCGATCCGGCGAGTAGTGTAGACGTAGCCAAACAATAATAGTAGTAACTCAGTCTGGGGTTGGAAATTCCTTTTTTACGTGCAAATATGCTTCAGTGCATGTTAATATTAAGAGTGATTCTCTCCAAAAGGCTCTGTTTCCACATCAGAAACCTAGATTTAAATCTATTAATTATTTATGTTACAGCTGCGCCTAGAGATCCCAGCTGTGGCCCTGTTGTGCGAAGTGCTGCCCAAACACATAGGGTATGTCTGCACTGCCTGCACACCAAGCCCGGGTCTGGGGGACCCAGGCTTGTGGACTCGGTGGGTATGTCGGCATGGCAAAAAATGCTCATGGCAGTGAGTCTGAGCCCATCCCTGCCCCCCCTCCCGGGGCTCAGAGCCCGAGCTCCAGCCCAAGCTGGAACAGTTATGCGGCTGTTTTTAACACTGTTGTGCCAGCCCGGGCCCTGAGACTCTCTGCCCTGGGTTTTTTTTTTTTTTTGCTGTGTAGACATACCTGATGTTTCCAAGCCTGTGCTTGAGCATTTGTACTGCATTGTAAACCTGGATTTACAGTTGCTGGATCCGGGTTTCACAGCTGTGCTAACACATCCATACCGCACTGCACAGACCCTCTGACTGATCTGTGGTTTGAGCTACGTCCACACTGCGAAATGACAGGTGTTGGACTTGAGTCACAGTGGGACCCTGCTAGCAGGACCCAAGTCCTGAGTGCTTGCTGGCCCGAGTCAGACTGATTTGTGTGTAGATGGATGGGGGGCTTGGGCTCAAACCTGACTCAGAACCCAGGGTCAGCGTGCAGTACAGATGTACCCATAGTGAGAGATGGTCCCTGCCCTGAAGAGCTTACAGAGCCCTGGTCTACACTATGAGTTTAGGTCAAATTTAGCAGCATTAGATTGATTTAACCCTGCACCCGTCCACACGACGAAGCCATTTTTGTCGACTTAAAGGGCTCTTAAAATCAATTTCTGTACTCCTCCCCGATGAGGGGATTAGCGCTGAAATCGACCCTGCTGGGTTGAATTTGGGGTAATGTGGACGCAATTCGACGGTATTGGCCTCCGGGAGCTATCCTAGAGTGCTCCATTGTGACCACTCTGGACAGCACTCTCAACTCAGATGCACTGGCCAGGTAGACAGGAAAAGCCCCGCGAACTTTTGAATTTAATTTCCTGTTTGGCCACTGTGGCGAGCTGATCAGCACAGGTGACCATGCGGAGCTCATCAGCACAGGTGACCATGGAGTCCCAGAATCGCAAAAGAGCTCCAGCATGGACCGAACGGGAGGTACTGGATCTGATAGCTGTATGGGGAGACGAATCCGTGCTATCAGAACTCCGTTCTAAAAGACTAAATGATTAAGCGCAGCCAGACACCAGGGCGGTTAGAAGAGCGCAGCAGGGTGCGTTGCGCATCAGAGAAGCTTTGAAAACCAGTTTCATGACTGGCCAGGCTATGGTGTGACAGTTCTGTTTGTTTCTCCTTGATGAAAACCTGCCCCCTTGGTTCACTCTACTTCCCTGTAAGCTAGGGTTACCATATCTACAAAATAAAAAAAGAGGACCCTCCACGGGCCCTGGCCCCGCCCATTTCCCCAGCCCCGCCCCAACTCCGCCCCTTCCCCGCCCTAACTCCGCCCCCTCCTCCCTCCCACTCCCAGCCACGGGGAAAGGGCTGCCCCAGCGCTACCGGCTTCACGGTTTGCCGGGCAGCCCCCAGACCCTGCGCCCCCGGCTGGCGCTTGCCCAGCGCAGCTGGAGCCCGGGAGGGGAAGCGCCCA
>NW_020664441.1:1343945-1407833 GCF_002925995.2 Terrapene triunguis | reverse complement strand
GGGGGGATAACTGCCAAGGTAGCCCGGGAGGGGTGGGGGAGGAGGGAAGCACAGGGGTGGGGTAGTTGTAGGGGCACCCCCTAGAATGGCATGCAGCTCATCATAGAAGTGAGATGTCTGGGGCTCTGCCTCTCTGGTTCTTTGGTAGGCTTGCCTGATATTCCAGGCAGGACTGAATCTCCATTGGACGAAACTTAAAGAAGGGAATGACCTGGAGTCACTCCCATGTCTGCCCAGGAGTCCCCGACCGACCTCATCGAGGCCGGCCAGGAGCACCTATGTCTGCCCAGGAGCCCCCGACCGACCTCACCGAGGCCGGCCAGGAGGAACCAGGAGACAGCAGCAGACGGTACACTATGGCTGCTAACCGTCTTTGCTAACTTGCAAAGGCAAGGAGCTGCTGCTGTGTAGCACTGCAGTACTGTGTCTGCCAGCAGCACCCAGGAGACGTACGGTGACAGTGAGCTGAGCGGGCTATATGCTTGCCGTGGTATGTCGTCTGCACGGGTAACCCAGGAAAAAAGGCGAGAAACGATTTTTTGCCGTTGCTTTCACGGGGGGGCTGACGACATGTACCCAGTACCACCCGCGACAATGTTTTTGCCCCATCAGGCTTTGCGAGCTCAACCCAGAATTCCAATGGGCGGCGGAGCCTGCGGGAACTGTGGGATAGCTACCCACAGTGCAGCACCCCGAAAGTCGACGCTAGCCTCAGTACTGTGGACGCACTCTGCTGACTTAATGGTCTTAAGTGGGGACACACACAATTGACTGTATCAAATCAATTTCTAAAAAATCGACTTATATTAAATTGACCTAATTTCGTAGTGTAGACATACCCAGACAAGGCAATTACCAGGTGGGAAAAAGGAGGAGGATTATCCCATGTCACAGGCAGGACGCTCTGGAAAGTGACCCACCCCAGGTTACACAGAAGTCTGTGACTGAGCAGGGATTTCAGTTCAGATTTCTTGTGTTCTACTCCTGTCCTTTAGCCACACACCCATGAGAAGGAGTTTCCTGTTCGGATCTGGTAGAGCCGGGTGGTGGACGCATGGTAAGGCCAGGGGACGTTTCAGAGGATCTGGGCGTGTGAATTTGAAGTTTGACTCCATTGTTTCTCTGATTGAGTGGGCTCGCAGTCAATAGAGGTCCATCGTACGCAGGGGAGGCAGTCAGGGCTGTGTTGAGAGGCCTCCCTCCTTCCACCTCTCCCTTGTGGGGGAATAGAGTTAGGCAAAGAGATGCCTCTGACCTAGCTGACGGGATGAGAAGAGGCAAAACCCCTACTACTCTGCTCCACTGTGTTGCCAACTTGCCACGGCCCTTCGGGAGGCCAGCTGAGAGGGGGAAGAGGCTGCCCCACCCTGTGTTCTCCCCGTGAATGCGAGAGAGGAGTCAGAATAAAGAAGCTGTCCCCATTCTTGCTTTCCTGTGATGGGGGAGCAAAGGGCTGGACTGTGAGACACCCTTTCTCCTCTGCAATGGGGCCTTCTCCCCCAGTCCCGGGGGAAGGGGAGCACATGGCAGGTGAGCTGTTGGTGTCATGGTTGAGCACTGAGGGACTGGCTGTTTCATGGAGGGGGTGACCCATGTGAGAAGAGTATATGTGGGAGGCGGAGTGTCTCGGAGGGAAGCAGGCGTGTTGGTGGTGTCTGGGGTGGGGGGGGGGGTACTACTTCCCGCGTGTTGTGAAGGTGTCTTGAAGCATCAAAGTGGCCCGTCGGTGGCTTCTGTACCAAGTTCCCACCCTCTGGGCGGAGGGAGAGGGAACAGGCCCTAGATCCCCTCAGACCCGCTGCCCCAGAGTAGGTGGTGAGGTGGAGCCCGCTGCCTCTCCTGAGGATCCCCTGGAGCGGAGCTCGGTGACACCTTTCGCCTCAGTTGGGCCTTGATTTTTATTCCCGTCTGTTGCAGGGGGCAGCTCAATCCCTAGCCTCTCCCGGTCGCTGGGCAATCTGGCTCTGTCATCCAGTGTGCGTCTGCTGCCCCTCTCAGAGCAGCCAAGGGAGCATCAGATGCATACCAGTGAATTGACTCCTCAACGCCACTCCTGGGGTGCCTGGTTGAGTACTGGAAGCGCTGGGGTTAGATGGAGGGAAAACTTTGTGGGTATCTCGGCATCGGTCCTGGGTCTCATGAGGTCAGGAAGGCCTGCCGGGCTCCAGTCAGGGGGACTCCACCTGGTCTTGCCCTTGTGGCCTCCCCCACGTCAGCTCCTGAGGGAGCACTGGACGTTTTCTCTGTGGCAGTGAAATTGGGTTCCAAACAAACGGGCCAATGTGCCCTCCCGAGCAGGCGCCTTCGCCACCGCCAAATGGCAACACTTGTGTGTGAGCTGCGATTTCCGCCATCTTAGCGCATGAATTGACAAGCAGCCCATTGACGGCGGAGGTGGAGGGGGGAGCAGCAGGGAAATGCACAAACGCTCCACTGTGTCTCCTCTCACACCTTCCCCCTCCTCCTCTCTCCCCGTGCCCAGAGGACAATGGCTCCATCCATGCCAATGCTCACAGCTGGCAAGGGCAGAGGAGTGGCTAGGAGAAGGGTGGAGAGACGGGATGGAGAAAGGGGTAGGCCAGTAGAATGGAGATGCTGGGAGGGAAGAGGCCAGGAGAAGACGGGCCTGGGGGAATAGTAGGGAGGTGGAGAAGAGGTGGCAGTAGAAGATAAGAGAAGGAGAAGGGACTCAAAGAGAGGCTGGGGAGAAGGGGGAGAGGGAAGACCTTGGGAAGAGGAGGAGAAATGGCCAGGAGAAGGGAGAGGGGGAGATCCCAGGAGGAGAACGGCTGGGTTGAGGCATTTCTTCTGCATGGCTCTGCCCATTTCTACTTACTGTGCTTCCGGAGCGATGCCACATGCCCTATGGCTGCACAGTATGGTGCTGTCAGAGAATCATAGAACTGGAAGAGACCTCGAGAGGTCTTCTAGTCCAGTCCCCTGCACTTGTGGTAGGACTCAGTATTATCTAGACCATTCCTGACAGGTGTTCGTCCAACCTGTTCTTAAAAATCTCCAATGATGGAGATTCCACAACCGCCCTAGGCAATTTATTCCAGTGCTTAACTACCCTGAAAGTTAGGAAGTTTTTCCTAATGTCCAACCAAAACTGCCCTTGCTGCAATTTAAGCCCATTGCTTCTTGTCCTATCCTCAGAGGTTAAGAAAAACAAACAATTTTTCTTCCTCCTCCTCCTCTTAACAGCCTTTTACATACTTGAAAACTGTTATCATGTCTCCTCTCAGTCTTCTCTTTTCCAGACTAAACAAACCCAGTTTTTTCAATCTTCCCTCATAGGTCATGTGTTCTAGACCTTTAATCATTTTTGTCGTTCTTCTCTGGACTCTCTCCAATTTGTCCACATCTTTCCTGAAATGTGGTGCAATACTCCAGTTGAGGCCTAATCAGCACGGAGTAGAGCGGAAGAATTACTTCTCGCGTCTTGCTTACAACACTCCTGCTAATACATCCCCGAAGGATGTTCGCTTTTTTTTGCAACAGTGTTACACTGTTAATTCATATTTAGCTTGTGATCCACTATGACCCCCAGATTCCTTTCCGCAGTACTCCTTCCTAAGCAGTCATTTCCCATTTTGTATGTGTGCAACTGATTGTTGCTTTCTAAATGGAGTACTTGTCTTATGGTTCTATGGAGGGTTGGGGAGCTCCCAGTACTGCTATGGTGGGAAATCCCTCACGGCACCTCCTGTTCTTCCAAAGGCCCAGGGAAGCGGGGAGCCAGCTCACCTCTGCGTAGGCAGGTGCAGCTCCCATTTTGTCCAGTGCATTAGGAATAGCTGTGTAGTGCATGGTGGGAGTGGATAGTAAGGAGTGAGACTGGCAGGAGGCAGGCAACCTACGATGCAAAGCAAAATGAAACACCAGGAATTGCTCTATTTGGTGGTTGGGAGAAAGTTCCCTTTTCAGTATATATAAAGGGGCCATGTGATCCTCTGTGCTCAAGCTAAGCCGGATCAGGTCTGGATGATATTTGGATGGGAGACCTGTGGGGAACACCAAAGTATTATGGGATGTGGCATTGTGACTTAATAGGGAAACGCTTGCCTTGGAGACAATGCCCCATCCGCATGGCAGGGGACGTGTGCTGCGGGAGGTGACATTGATGATGAAGTAATGCATGGGGCTGGGGGGTTCTGTGCTGCAGAAGGGATGGTGATGGTTCACGAGTGCATGGAGCTGGGGTACGCTGCTGTAGGAGGTGGGGTTGATGGTTCGTTCCTGCGTGGTGCCGGGAGGTGCTGTACTGTAGTAGGTGACACTGGTGACTCAGTGCTCCATGGTGCTAAGGGGAGCTGTGCTTCTGGCTCAGTGCTCCATGCTGCTAGGGGGGTGTTGTGCTTGGTGTTGGGGGGCACTGTTCTGGAGAAGGTGGCATAGATTCAGTATTGCACAGCGCTAGGGGGTGCTGCATTGTAGGAGGTGGTGGCGATTCAGTATGCCTGGCACTAGGGGGCGCTGGGTGGCTGAAGGTGGCTTTGATTTAGTAAATTTTAGGGTGAGTGGTGCTGTAATGTAGGTAGGAGGGGGTGTGTGTGATTCAGTACTGCATGGCGCTCAGGGGCGCTGTGCCAGGAGAGGTGTCATTGGTGGTTCCATACTGCGCGGCTCTAGGGGGCGCTGTGCTGCACTGCTGGAGGTTCCCCCAGTTACCTGTGAGATGAGGAACTTGTGGCCACTGATGATCCCATAGGTCTTATTGCAGAAATAGGGGTTTTAACTCTACTGTCCTGGTGAAGTCCTATCTTGGGCCCCTACAGTCCACGTCCCTAAAATCCCCCCTCTGCTCCCGTAGTTTCAGTCGGATGCAGTAACTTCTGAGCTTCCTGCCCTGCATGCTAAAGTAGGTGTGTGCTACCGGCCACTCCATCAGCGACTGCAAGTTAGCGGTGGATGGAGGGATTCCTGTGTCTACCCACGTTTGCAAAGGGCCAGATTCTGATCCATTTACACGTGTTGCATCTCACTTGATTCCTCAAGAAACCCCAGTGAGTTTTGTGGGACTACGCATGGAGAAAGGTATCGCTCCACACGAGGTAGGGATCAGACTGTGGCCCAGTGTGTTCTGGGATCCTTGGGGTTGAGAGGCACTATGGGGAAGTAAGACAATATTAGGAGGAGCATTGGCCTCTCCACAACGAAGCTTTTTGGCTTTGATGAGACTTTCAATCCCTCTTTGCAACTCCACCCACTTGCCCCTTTTAAAAATGAAAAATGGGCCAGGAACTTGGAGGTGCCCTTGGATAAGGGACTAACGAGTGTTCCTGCAATGTGCTCTAGCCCCCCTGCTCCCTTTACTCTGACCTCAGGCTTCCCCCAGAACATGTCCCATGGCCGGAGTGATCTGGCCACCACGTGTATGCTGCTGAGGCCTTAGCTTCCTACTCTCCAGTGTGGCTCTGTACCCATGGGAAAGGGGAGGCCTGTCTCTGTGGCACGCTGCAGATAATGTGATGCCAGGGGACAAAACAGAGGGCAGACTTCTCCTATAGTTGGGCCTTTGCTTGCGGTTCCGGTTTTGTGGGGGTGATTTGTGCCCTGAAGCTGGTGTAAATCAGAGTCGCTCTGTGGACTTCAAAGCCATTCAAGTCAATGGAGTGACACTGATGTCCATCAGCCAAGGATCTGGCCCTTTTGTTTCTGAGGGAATTATTTGCAGTGCCCTAAATGTGTGCAGAAAATCACTGCAGTCCCTGGAAAGCAGACTGTCCTGGCGGTGCAGCTAAGGGCACCATTGGCCTGGGGAAATCCTAGGTGAAAGTGACCCAGGAGTTCATGCTCTGTGTGTGAGTGAGATGGTGGGAACTCAGGTCATGGGTGAGTCATATTATCGCTCAGCTGGGCTGCCCTCCTGTACTGATGCTATGAGTATGCTGAGTGTGTGTGTGTGTGTGTGTGTGTGTGTGTGTGTGTAGGGAGCAGTGGGGCTTCTTCCACGATCTAGGGCAGAGGGGGTCTTGCTCCGGGGTGGTCTCTGAAGCATTCGGGGAAGGAGGGTTCAGCTTTGCCTCTTGCTCCGGTTACAGGAGTCACCTCTCCTGGGAGTGACTGGTTAATGTTACAGTCAGGTAATAAAGGGCATAATTAACGAGGAATGCTGGGCTGCATATCTCGGGGAGGTGTGGGGGGGAGGCATGGGCTGTGGCTGGGAGGGAGGGCAGGCGGCCGTGATCAACCCCCCCAAAGCTCCTGGGACAGGGGTTGGATCCTCTAGCATCCCAGGGTGTGTGTGTGGGGGGGGGGGGGGAAGAGAGAGTGTGTGTGTATATTTTGGAAATTTCTGTCCCTAGAAAAACCACTCCTATTTTATTCTTTAAGCAAGGCGCTGTCTGTTCCCTCAGCTGGCTTGTACTCCTGAGCTTGCCAGTAGGGCCCCCTTCTGAACCCCACATGTCTCATTTCCCGGGGGAACAGAGTCACAGACGCCCCCTGGGGAGCAGGGCATCGGTGCTGCCCCTGACTCCCTGGGTGTCCTGTGTCACTGGTGGGTGGAGCCACATTGGGTGCCGATGCTGCCTCTGATCCCTGTGTGTCCCATCTCACTCGTGGGTGGGGATGAATTTGGGGGAGCAGGGTATTAGTGCTGCTCAAACACATGTATTTCTCACGTCCCTCGGGGAGGGGCTGCACATGGGACAGGCCTTTGCTGTAACAATCGGGCCCACTGGGGTTCTAGTGTGGTTGGAAGGGCCAGGGCTGCAGGTGATGAGGAAGAGGAGCTGGAGCGTAGCTGCTGGCCCCCCAGCTCCCCAGGCTTAGGCAATGTTTGGTTAGAAATCTCTCCGGTAGCTTCTTCAGACTCCTGGCCAGGCCCCTAGCCAATCCGCGGAGAGAGAAGTATAAACACAGCAGGGGGCTGCGAGCAGAGCGAGGTGCTGGGAATGTGCCGATGCTGCAGCCCAGTGCGCTGATTTCACAACCCATTGTGTGTGTTCTCGGAAACCCACTGGCAGTGGCACGCACGGGGCAGTCCCTGTGGTTTGATGCCACCTCGGGGGAACACAACTGTGATACCAGTAGTGAGAGCCTTGATGTTACGGGGTAGGGGCCCCTCCAAACACCACGGAGGAGTTAGGTAGAGGGCCAACCTGCATGCAGGACAGCCTAGAGTCACTGCACCACCATGTTAAGGAAGCACAGTGCCAGCTGCGCCAGATAAGGGGAGCTGATGCACACAACGGTGTCACAGTGACAGCCATGTATGGGTATATAGCGCTTGCTGGCCAGGGCTGCTCTGACACCCGCCTACAGAAATGCAGTCTAGAAGGGTGAGTTCAGGACTGGGAGGTTCTTCAGACCTGCTGTGCTGGCTGCTACCTCACCACAGCTCCAGCATGGTACTCTGCCAATGACTCCCTGTGTGGCCTTGGTAAAGTCACCTGAGTGCTTTGGGCCTCAGTTTCCCCATCTGTACAGTGAGGAGAATAGCACTTAGATACCCCAAAGGGGGCTGTGGTGAGTGACTAGCTGTGCTTTACATGTGAGGCATGCTAGATGGTCTGTGCTGAGGGCCCTTGGCTTTGTAGCGCTTTGCCATATGTACCGTGCAGCCATTGAGCGCTCTCAGCAAAGGACTGAATCGCTGATGTCCAGGCATGCTCGCTCTTGGGAAGGCTCTTGTCATATGGGTTAAACGGGCATGAAAAATCATCAGACTTTTCCTTTCAAACCAAAATCTCCAATCCCGTTACAAACTTTAACGAATGGATGAGCGCACGGCCTGCAAACCTGGTATTAATGTCCTGTGAACCGGGCGCTAGTCATTCTTCCCAGTTTTCAGGTGGAGAAACAGAGGCACAGAGAGTTCATGTGACTCACCCAAGTTCCCACAGGGAGACAGTGGCAGATCCAGGAATAGAAGTCAGATGTTATGCTTCCCTGCCCCTACTCTGACTGCTAGTCATGGCTGCCTCTCCTAGCTTCACTGTCTCGTACGCCCAGGAACGCCTATCATAAGAGCCAGAGCATTGCTTGCTCTAACTCAATATGGGGAACATCTTCAAAGGCACAAATGGCAGGTGGACACCTAGCCCCTCTCTCCCTCCCCACCCCCACTGCCTCTGAAAATCTCACTCTATGATGTTGAAAGTGAATGTATGGCCATCCCTGTGGCTGGTGACGTGGCCTAGCAATGGGTGCACCTCAGAGGCTGAGGGGATCAGAGAAACCCCCCAACATTCAGATCCAAGAGGGGTCTGAAAATCCTGAGCTCTTCCTTGTGCCTTTCCAGCACTTCTGCTCTGGGAAGCAGATTGGGCAGAGATGGTGAAAACCAAACCTGCTGGGATGTGTGGGGAAGGAAACTGAAAAATGCTTTGGAAGCTGCAGGAAGGTTTGTTCAGGGGCCGGCTCTGGGTCTGGACAGAGGGTTGGGTCAATTTTTACTCTACTCAAACTGGTTCTCCGCTCCTCGGTTTCCACAGCTCTGTGATATGACCTCAAGTGGCCAAGGGCCATGTTCTGCTCTCAGATACAGCAGAGTAACTTCTGCTGATGGCAGAGTAACCAAGAGCGGAATTTGGCCCGAGCTGGCATGTGGCAGCGTTGCCCTGGGGAAGCCTACAGACGCGTTGGCTGGCTTGGCGTCATCTCTTTGCAACTCCCGCCCCTCGTTCCTGCCTCTTGAGAGCTTCTTTGCTTGCACTCACTTATTCCCCTCGCTGAAGTTCAGCAGCCCATTAAAATGGTTGACCTTGTCATCCTCTCCAGGTTCTCACATCTGGTTCTTGTTAAGGGATCCCAGGATGCAGCTCTCTGTCAGTTGCTCTCCCTACCTCCCACCCCTTTTGTGACCCAGGGAGGATTATGGGTGATTAGAAGACAGGCAGCAGAGCAAGTATAGACGGGGGAGGGATTGTTATAAATAGAAATACCATAAACTTATCAGCCTATCACTCGAAGTGAATTCTGGTTTTAATCTCTAAGACCCGTAAATACAGTGACTGGAAGGGGAAGGGTGCGGTTAACCCTTTCAGATAGCTGCAAAACACTGCAGTCCTCAGGCACGCATTTCACACAGGAAACGGGGAGCTGAGCAAATGTGAGGATTCCCGGATCCCTTCCGAGCGAGATGTGCCGAGCACAGGAGCATGCCGCAGGGTGGGGTGGCACAAGCAGGTGTTTGTGGCTTGCTGATCGGGTGCCTGGGAGTCTAGTGGGACGAGCAGAGATGAGCCACAAACCGAAAACACAAAGGAGGTGGGCGGGGTGCTGCTGGCTCTGTTCAGAGGCTGATTGAGTTGGGAAGTCTGGGGAAGGCAGAGAAAACCAGTCCAAACAGTGGGATTCCTGACATTCTCCCACGTACGGGGGGCCTCTGCTCTCCCAGCTCCTGACTCCTTCGGTGAGGAACGAATGCCATCCTGTCCTTCCCAAACAAGCTTTACCTGCGCGGCTCCCCACGCTTTCCCTCAGCCCCTTGCGAGGGAACTGGTGGGAGAGAGACTCCAAAGGAGCCTCCAGGGGTATTCCAGAGCATGGAGGGAGGCTTTGGGAAGGGTTATGGAGTAAAGGGAAGCAGGACCAATGATTATGGAGGGAAAGATGATTCTGGGGACAGAGCATGACCCACCTTAACATGGTGAGGGCTAGGGAGCCTCTTGACGTGTTTTTGCAGCAGGGGCCAGGTGTGACTGCAAAGGGTTATGAAAGGGTGGGCATCCCAGAAGGTTTTGGAACTGAAAGGCTCTTGAAATGGCTCTGGGATGAGTTAAATTCTGCTTTTAGTTACAATGTGTGGCACAAAGCAACTCCGCTGAGGTCAACAGAGTTACGGTGGGTTCACTGCACGGTGACCGAAGGCAGAATTTGACTCACTGAGTTTTGGAGACTCCGGGAGAGGCTGTAGGTCTTGTGATACAGCCTGTGGAGTAGTGGACGGTGAGGGACTCTGGAGCGGGTGATAGACTGTGGCACGCTTTGGGCAGGGCTCTGGATGGCGGGGGACTCTGGAGTGGGTTATGGAGCCTGGGTGCATTAGGCAGAGTTATGGATGGTGGCGGGTGCTGTCTGTTCGAGTTAGCACTTTTCTTTTGAACAAAGGAAATATGAGCTCATTGGCTGCTGGTCACTGCTGCCCTCTGCTCCATCTCCCTTTGATTGGGACTTCGAGATGAGTTCTGTTTCCTGTGGAGCCTTTGGGGTGTTCAGCTTCATGGGTCCATTTTCTGTGGCTTCCTACTCCCTCTTAATCCCCCGTTGCAAGGGGAGGAGGGGCATTGTTAATGTCGTTAGGAGCTCGTGACTCTAAAGAGAGGTATTAGCTTTTGATTAATCACCTAAGCTGGCTTTTGGTAACAGTCCCTACTGAACAGAAGTTTTCAGGCAATGAGATGCTCTTAAGAGCTCGTGCTCAGCTGCAGACATTCCAGAGATACTTTCTGCCCCACAGAGACAAACAGGGGTGCTCAGAGGACCAGAAGAAGGGTTGAAGACTCAGGGGAAGAGATTCTTAGTGGTGACCAGGACAGATCAGAAACAGTGGGAGATGGGGACCGCAAAGAACTGGGACAGCAGTCAGCCAGGGACAGGGAATGTCACCGCATGGAGCCCGGCTACTCTCAGTCCCTTTGCAGAAGGCACAAGGGCCTCCAGCCTCTTGTTGAGAAAAGTCCTTCATTGGATTTATTTTAAGTAGGTAAAGAACTGCCCCTCCCACCCCGCAAGCCGGTCCCCCCCATTGTGGCCGTTATCAATTCTGTTGTAGCTCCAGAGCAGTTCAGCTGACGCACCTTCCGTGCCAGGGTGCTTATCGCACCCTTTGCTTGGGTCTCGATTGAATTTTCGCGAAGGTGACCTTTCAGGCAAGGTGGCTAGGAGGGTGTGAGTTGAGAGAGCAGCCAGGCTGGGGAGGTTAGTCTGTGGAATGGCCACAGTCTATCCCCGAGGGATGTATGTGAGCCCGTGTCCACCAGGAATTCTGTCCATCCATGCAGAGCTTGTTAGAGCTTTGACCCTGGGACGGGGTCTTCTGAAACCAGCAACCTGGAGAGCTCTCCTCAGGGAAGCTTGGTAGCCTGTGGGAGAGGAGAGGGACTAGTGCACTGGCTCTTCACTTCTGGAGATCTGGATCGTGTGGCAAGTGACCTGGGCTCTCTGAGTGGTTCCCTGGTGGGCATATGTCCACATCAGCCCATGATGTAGCATGACTGAAAGTCTTTGCCCAAGAGAGAACTGGCACTGGAATAGTAGGGGAGCTGAGAGTCATGGCTTGAGAACATTAGCAAACCTTGGCTGGGCAGGGCTGGAATAGCTGGGGCGTGCCAGGTCAGGACTGAGGAGCATTAGCAAGCGTTGGGGGGCAGGGGTGCTGCTGGACAGGCCCAGAGCGGTGTGTGGGAGCACTCAGGGGTGGGGCATCGGGGGGGGGGGAGGGTTGCTGTTGGTCAGGTGGAGAAGCAGCAGCACAGCAGCTAGGGGAAGCATTCCATCACCTGCCTGCGCTGATCCTAGTCCAGCCGACGCTGTCAGTCCGAAGGGCACCTGAGCCAGACAACGTTCCAACCCGCATGATGCCCGTATCTAAGCGAGCTTCTCTGACGAGGAGGCAGATCCTCAGGCCATGGCTGGGGAGCCAGCCCGACGCTCTTGCACCCTACGGTCCTTCTCTCTGGGACCGTACAGTGGAAGTGTCTGTGCGTCTCGGCACCCCAAGTTGCACACTTGTCCTGCCCGTTGCTTTTCTGTGGGATCCCGGCCTGGACACTGGAGGGGCTGGGGACTCCAGGCTCTATTGAGGTGTGTGTTAAGCTGGATGCTTTCTTTCGTAGCAGTGAGCCACCCTTCCCCGTGACCTGCTGTTGAGGTGCGTGGTACACAAAGGGTTAGGTGTTTTACAATGGAATCCCGACCCAGGCTTTTCTCTCCGGCCTGGGTTACCAAGGAAAAGATTCCCCCACCCCACCCCCGTTCGCTTGGCAAAATTCCTAGCTGGATTTATTTCTGCCGATTTGCTTGTCTTGGTATGAAAGGGATTTTCACAGGGGAAAGATCTGATTGGCTGGACGCTGGCTGAAGCCCCTCTTTTTCACGTTTGCGGTTCATTGGCTAACCTTTCCCCACAGTGTGGCTTGGAGGGGGCGGTGGTCCTTTGATGGTGTGTGTGTGCGCATCTGCTGGGCAAGTGATACATCGCCTCTGGCTGAAGGGATCGGGCCGTTGTGGAAGGGCCGTCTTTGTTAGCCAAGCTCTGGGGACGGGGCTGGGGCTGCTCTTCCCCTTTCTTGGCAGTGTCTTTGGCACTCGGGGTTGGCATAGGCCCCAGCAGGCTGCACACTCCTACTCCAGTGAGGCAGATAAAGAAAGCACTTTCTCTCGACGAACCCCAGCCTGGCTTCCACAGCACGGGAGGAGGAGGAGGAGGGACCTGTAGGAGAAAGGGGAAGAAAGTCTAGTGCTGCCCTCGCAGGAGTGGGAGGCGGGTGCATGCGGGGAGCTGAGATCTGTTCCAAAGCTGGCAGCAGCATGAGCGATTTCAGCATGTTCTGCGAAACCAAGGCAAGGGTCCAACGGGGAGGGAATGAAACCAGACTCCCGAATCCACCCACAGAGCCCACACAGTGCGGCCCTGCCGCTGGGCACTAGCCATGGGCTCCTGAGGCCTCAGGCCTAGCCACGGGCTCCTGCAGCCCACAGCAAGCAGCTTTTCCGCCAGGGCAGGTGGCCCAATCAAAGCCAGTGGCTCCTGCAGCTCACGCTAACAAGGCCTATGCTACTGCCAGGCGCTGTCATCCACATTTCTCAGGAGGCTCTGTGCAGTGGAGTCCAACAGCCCAAGCAACCAGGCCCAGCCCAGCGGGGCTCTGCAGTCGGCACAATTTACCATCGAGTACTCCCTGTGTCCCGCAGACTTTCTAATAACTGCCTTGTCAGCACTCGCACTGTTGCCCCCATGGCGTCCCAGCTCATGGGTTGGCAGGGGTGCGGGTGGACACTGAGGTGGTCTCTCTAAAAGAGCATGATCTGATTGCGCAAGGATCAGTGGCTCTGGCCCTCAGCTCAGTCCCTTTATCCTCCTGTGGTGGAGGGGCCTGGGGCTGTAGGGGGAGCTGTAAGTTGCTCTCTGATCTCTCAGGGAAGGGGGCCTGACTTGTCTGGTTTTCTAATGGCTCTCGCCCCTTCCATTCCTTCTCTTTTCTGCAGGCCACGACATTAATGGAGCTCTGGAACCTTCCAACATCGACACCAGCATTCTGGAAGAGTACATCAGCAAGGAAGACTCACCAGATATGCAAGTCCCTGCCTCGCGCGCGGCCCGGTGGTGGGGGGCTGCCAGCGGGGACAGAGCTAGTGACTGTTTTCCCAGGGAGAAGTTGAATTTTCTCCTTTCCAGGGGTGCAATGCCTTGTTTGTAAATAGCTTCCCTGCCCCCTTTTACCCCTGCTCTCTGCCTCTGTCAGAGCTCCCATCTGTCGCTCTGTGCTACCATCGTCATTTTCAATCCCTCCTCTGTTCTCCAAACCCCTTTCTAGTTTCCTTCCTCCCAGGTAGGATCAGTGAAGAATCCTTTAATTCCCGTCCTTGGCGCACCCCCTGCTACCTTTGGACAGGACTAAAAATGGCACAGAGGAACATCAAATGAATGCATTTTGGCCCACGCTCCCCTGTGCTGCTAGGAATAGCTACTAGGGCATCATGCTGGGAGCGAAATGCACTGGCATTCTGGGGAGAGAGAGCCCCAGGAATGAGTGTGTGCGGAAGAGAAATGTCTCCCTGGGACCAGCAGTGGACCTGGCTCTCCACACCACGCTGGGGTGCACTGACTTCACCGGGGAGAAGACGGGCACTCACCACAGGCGGGAGGCTGTAGTCCCTGTTGGTGCTGGCAGTGGGGCACTGACCTGTTGGGACGGGAGGTGCTGTCCTGTTCCCAGCAGGTGTTTGTTACACTGGTCTGAGTGGAGCCTCTCAGCACATCTGGCAAAGTAAGCAGGGTTGGGTTTGGTCAGTCTTTGCCTGGGAGCCCTCAGAGGAAGACCTGAGTGGTGTAATGGGGCCTGAATCAATGCCACAGCATGGGGCAAACGGGAAGTGAGCTGCTGGAGTGGCCACTTTCCCCAGGAGTCGAAGAACTGAGGTAATGGGCAGTTCTAGCCTTTAAAGATCCATGAGCAACATTAGGTTAGTATCCTCCTTCCTGGGAGATTACATTCCGCCTCCCTCCATTCCCCCGCCAGTAGCAGCTAGATACTCACCCTCCTTCCGCTCCCCGCCTGAGCCCCGGGGTGTAGTTTTGCTGGTGCCGTCGGGTTGCGGTGCCTCCTTCCCAGTGGTGGGTGTGTGGGTGGGGGCAGAAGGGCTGCGTGGCCGGCGAAAGGTGCAATACATATACACTGCTGAGGTTCTCAACTTCTCTCCCACAGCTGCTTCCCGGACATCCCTGCCTCAGCCAGCTACGCACACACCCAGCCTTCTGGCTCTGCCTCTGTCAGCGCTCCTGTTGCCAGCTCCATCTCCAGTGTCGCTCATGTGACCAACCCAGCTTCCAGTGGTGCCCTCCATCTCTGTCCCCCAGGCAGCCAAGGCCCGGTCCGTCATGGTCCTCTTTTGGCCAACCCCTGTGGACCCAGCTACAGTGCTCACCTCAACTGCAATAACAACAATGGCATGGTGGTGCCCAAGGGGTACCTCAGCAGCCACTGCCTGAATAACGTGGTCCCTCCAATCAAATCGGAGCCCAAGGCCTCCTATGCACCCGGGTAAGTGTGGCTGAAGCAGGGAGGAGGAGTGAAAAGTGTTTCTTCACCTGGAGGTGATTATGCATTAGGAACTCTGAGGCCTGCTGTGTTTGTCCCACAAACCTTCGGGTGCCTAAACATTGATTCAGGTGCTTAGTTATTGGTGCTGGAGTTTGAGAGCGTTGGCTGTGGCCTTCGTGCCAGTGACGTGCATTGAGCTAGGTGGAATAGTAACGTCCCATATGAGAGCAGATGGCATTAAAGCCAGGGCCAGCGGGGGCCAAAGAGATTCATGGAACACAGAGCAGAAGGCTCTGTGAGTGAATGATGGGAAAATCTTTTAGTATCTCAGGCAGGAACAGAGGCATATTTGGAATCCATTCCAGATTGAGAAAATCCTCCCTGGGGCTATCCCAGGTGAAAGGTGGTAGCTAACTCAGACAAAAAGATATGGAGTCTGGTGTCCCAAATACCTTGGGCTGGTATTTGATATCACTCTGTGTAGGAAGGAGATAGACCCTGGGCTGAATTTGCACCCACTTGCAGTGGACTCTAGGCTCACCCCCTGCAAAGAGTGGGAGGACTGAGTTTCTGTATCTCTGGTGGACTGAACATGTAGCCCCAGGAGGAGAAAGTGCACCCAGGGAGATGCTGCTATTCCTGCTCTCTGGGCAGGTGTCTACCTCAGTGGGCAGAGATGGGCCTGCCATGGCAGGCTGGGATCAGAGGGAACCGTGGCAATGCCAGGCCAGCGATTGCTCTGCTGGGTGAGCAGGAGCGTGCAGCCATTGATAGAGAGAGGACTGCTGTGCCATGCTGGGCGGGAACGGGGCCGAGACTGTCTTGGTGGCCAGGGTGGGGATTGCCCCAGAGAGTGAGACATAGATGGAGACAATTCTCTCCGTGAGTAGAATGTGCCATAGCTCCCAGAGGTGAGAGAAATAGCTCCCCACACACGCTAGTTCATACATTTCATTCCTGGTAGCTGTTAGTCCCTAGCCCCCTGCTGGGAGGAGCACCCCAGCTTCTCCATTCCCCTGACTCTTTCAAGGGTGCTGCTGGGGAGATCCTTTCCTCACTGCTCGCAGAGGAAGACTCCAGAGGAGTCAGTCAGACGGCGATGGAAATCAATAGCGCCACATCCCTCTCTCAGCGTGGCCACCCAGCATGACCTGCGCCAGTGACTGACCCATCCTGGAGTCTCCCACCCCTCCACCTAGCACCTCTGTCTCATGTGGCGCATAGCCTCGCTGTGTTACATTTGCAGCCATCTCCTTCCTCTTTGGAATCGGTGGGTGTCGGGTGCGGAGGCCCAGGCCAGGATGGAGTCCAGGTTATGTGCATGTCTGTGAATCTCATGTTCTCCTCTGCCTCGCGCCATCTAGTGATGCCAATAAGGAGAACATCATCATGATTCCAGGAGTTGGGAAGGCTCTGAATTCACGGGGCCAAATTCAACCTTGATGTAATTCCACTGAGGCCATTGGGTTGGATTTGGCCCATTGGAGGCGCTTGGAAAGATCCTCATGAATGAGGCGGGGTAGAGAAAATCCCCGATTGTGTCCATTGCCCTTGGATTCCCAGTCTGGGGGAGGACACGGAGTTTTCCCATGAGGCAAACAGCCGGACAGGGGCCATTCCTAGGGGCTCTCAGTCATGTTAGGGGCCATCCTGCAGGAGGCTTCCAGTTGTTTAGTCTAGTAAGGACCCGTTCTGTCCTTGCCCTCGGCTGAGATGGCCAACTAGGCTCATAGAGCCAACAGTGGCCATGGCTTGTGCAATGGGGATACCTGCCCTCCAGGGGCTGGGACTCCAGCCCATTGAATGGCAGTTGGAGGGTGACGACTTTGGGTCCCTAATAACCTCGGCTTTGGTCACACTGGAGGCTTGAGAGTCTTTCTCCCAGTCCCCGAGTTGGGGCCCCAGTGGAGTCAGTGTCCTAGAGGTGAAGGGCTCCGTACCCTACCCAGTCCCCCTGCCTTGGTGGGATCGTTGTGACAAAAGGCACAAGGAAGTAGCTGAATTGGGTCCTGAGATGACTTTGCAACAACTCTGGTTTGGTTTCCGTTATCTCATTGCAATATTCTCGCCCTTCCCCCCACCCCAAAGGCACATTAGGCTTGGTCTGGACCTAGCTGTGTCCATCACGGGTGTGAAAAATCCACACCCTGGAGCATTGGAGCTACGCTGACGTAACCCTCGGCGTGGATGCAGGGAAGAATGCGTCTGTTGAGGTGGCGACCGTAGTTCTGGGAAGCGGTGTTCCTATAGTGACAGAAAAATCCCGTCCATCACTACACTATGGGGTTATGCTGGTGTTAGTCCCTGTAGTGTCAACATACCCTGAGCCCGCTCGTGTCTGCTCCCCCCACCCAAGCCTGCATATCGGCACCTGGGCCGTTAAGATCAGCTGGGACTCTGGAGCTAGATTTGTTTATCCAGGGGCAGGACGTTCTCTGGAACTTACTCCTGATGGAGACCAAGTCTTTTGACCTGTCGGGCACGCTACATGGCATGTCTGTTTTCCCAGGCTGTCTCTGAGGGTAACTGGGGAGGAGCCGTTTAGCTTTTCATGAAGGGCTGGGAGTCCTGGAAAGCTGAAGTTGGATCAAACTGGATTTTTCGGTGTGTGGTTTTTAAATGACTGACGTGTCCGTGTGCAGGGAGCCTGTGTTTAGCCTCATGGTACAAGGCAAAATAAATAGAGGATAACTCAACAGATCACTCCCCTGCTGCCCACCTGCCCCATAGAACACAGGAAGTTCCTTGTCAATCCTTTTATCCTTGGACATGGTGCGTTTGGTGAGGCCAATAGAGTTTCCTATTCATATTTGGTTCCCTTTTGCAGAGTTAGGGCCAGATTCTGCTCTTGGTGCCGCTGGTGTAAATCCAGAGGAACTCCATTGACCTCTGTGGGTGCTGCTCCGGATTTCCCCAGGTGTGAGTGAAAGCTGAATCTGGCCTTCAGCCTCACAGCCTTCGCTTTCATGCATCAGATCCCGGAACAGAGCCAGGCTCCCCTAGTTATTCAGGGTGAAACCAATGATCTTTTTCTGGGGAACAGATACATTTCTGTTTGGCTTCTTTTAACTGGCCATGAGCTGCAAAGAGAAGACTCTGATTAGCAGGTGAACAAAATGGCTGTGAAATGAAATGCCTATACATACAATCAAAGGAGGTACTGTGCAGGGGTGCTGACAGCTGCTGCAGTGCCAGCCTCTTCCAGTAGGAGGCACTGTAGCAAATGTTCTCAGGCCCTGGCTGTCGAGGAGTTCTGGGCCCAGCAAGAGATGCAGCAGGGAACGGTGCAGAGGCTCTGGCTGTGCAAGGCTTTCAGCTACTCCAGTCCCAGCCTGAGGCGATGTAGGTAATGGTGTGTGGAGGGGCTAGCTGGGAGCTGTGGCTGTAGGGAGCCAGGGCAGAAGAGCTGACTGCAGGGCAGCTCACGGCTATTTCAGTCCCAGTTTCTGCTGGTAGTAGGGAGTGCTGTAAGGATGGGGCAGGAGAGCTGGGTGTGGGCTCTGGTGCCAGCCTCTGCCAGCAGGAGTGTCTGTGGGCAGTGGGGTTAGCCGTGATGCCGTTTGAATGGGTTTTATCCTGGAGTGTGGAAGTCACAGTGAGCAAACTGAAAGGCTTGGTTTTGCTGGAAGCTGGTTTGCAGTGACCTTCTCTTCTCTTTCTCCATTGCTCTCCAGCACTTTACCCGACTCTCCCCCGGACTCTGGATCAGAAGCCTACTCCCCCCAGCAGGTGAATGGTAAGTGCTTAAAAAAAAAAAAAAAAGCCCAAACCTCCCAGCCTCCCCCCCTCTTTGTTTTATGAAAGTGGTTGGCTCTGAAATCTTTATCAGACGGGAAAAACAGACGGCTGCAATACGTGGAGAGATTATCAGTTAGTAAATATTCCTAGACTTTCACCTATTGTTCTCCGGCTAGTCTTTGAAAGGGGGGGAGTGAGAGGGAATGGGAGAGGGGGAGGAAGTGCGGATCCACACACACACAGCGCGGAAGAGAGAGCCTCGTACCCAGGCAGGGTGTGAAATGGAGTCTGCGAGCCTCCGTTTGCTGGTGTCCATGGTGGGGGTGTAAAACAGAGCCAGGGTGCGCGCGCCTCCTGGAAATGAAGCCCAACTTGTGGAGACACTAATGAACTCGCTGTTTAGAGGTAAGTTCTTGCTGAGCCTTTTCCTGCCGTCCAAGGAACCCCTCTGGTCCAAGGGGGGCACCTGTCTGCTTCCCTTCTGCATAGGGCGGGGGGAACTCGGGGCCCCTCCCAGAGATGATTGTTTTTCCCCGGAAGGCGGGGTCAGGGCCATTCTGCCCCACTTGGCTTGGTGCGGGCTGAGGGAAGTGGGTGGATGTTGTTTGGTCCCAATGGCGACGCTCCCCATGCCTCGATGGCAGCACTGGCCGGGTGGGTGAGACGGTGGGAGGGGAAGGGAGCATGCCAGCTTCCCCACCTCCCCACAGTTGCACTCTTTTTCCAGGCTCCAACCCAGTCCATGCTGGGAACGGCTCCTTCTCTTTTCTCTATGGAAGAGGTCAAGAGTTCTGTTTATCTTACTAAAAAAATCCCTGGAATTCCTCCTGGCCCTTCCTTAAATATAACAAAGAGGCCGGGCTACTCACCGCAGGGAGGGCAGATTTCCCTCACTGCCAGAGCAGCAGCACCTTCGCCTCAAGAGAACAGAAGAAGAGGCGGCTACGGAGAACCCGTCTCGATAGGCTCGCTTTTTGTAAGAGAGGAATCAAACCCTTCAACCTCGTTTTGCCCTGGATTTGGCAGAGGCTGGGTCCTCAGTGAGACTATGGGGGCTGGTTTTGGTGCATGTTTCAGTAATTGACTTGGCCTCTTCCCCTGCTACGAGGTTAGAAGCATTTGAAAAACAGAGAGAACTGTTCCCTTGAGACGCAGAAGATAACATAAGGGCTGCCATACTGGATCACGCCAGATTCCATCTTCCCCAGTGTCCTGTCTCTGACCGTGGCCCATACCAGAGCTTCACGGAGATACAGAAGAGGGTAGTGATCCACCCCTGTCTTACACTCCCAGCTTCTGTTAGTCAGAGGCTTAGGGTTGCCTTGAGCATGGGGTTGTATCTCTCACCATTTCGGCTAATAGCCATTGGTGGTCTTATCCTCCATGAATTTATATAGTTCTTTTTTGAACCAGTTATACTTTTGGCTATCACAACATCCACTGGCAACAAATTCCACAAGCTTGTTGTGGGTCATGTGGAAAAAGTACTTCCTCTTGTTTGCGTTAAACCTGCTGCCTGTTAATTTCATTGGGTGACCCCTAGTTTTTGTATTGTGTGAAAGAGTAAATAACACTTCTCTGTTCATTTTTTCCACACCATTCATGATTTTACAGACCTCTATTGTATCCCCCTCAGTCATCTCTTTTCTAAGATGAACAGCCCTAATTCTTTTTAGTCTCTCTTCATATGGAAGCTGTTCCATACCCTTGATAATCTTTGTTGACCTTTTCAGAACCTTTTCCAGAACCAGAACTGGACACAGTATTTAAGGTGTGGACACACCGTGGATTTATATCGTGGTATTTTCTTTTTTATTTTCTATCCCTTTCCTAAAGGTTCCTAACATATTGTTAGGGGTTTTTCACTACTGTTGAGCAATGAGCAGAAGTTTTCAGAGAAATATCCATGGTGACTCCAAGATCTTTTTCTTGGGTGGTAACAACTAATTTAGAATCCATATATAGTTGGGATTATGTTTTTCCAGTGTGCGTTATTTTGCACTTATCAACACTGAATTTCATTTGCCATTTTATTGCCCAGTCACCCAGTTTTGTGAGATCCCTTTGTAACTCTTTTAGTCAGCTTTGGACTTAACTATCTTGAATAATTTTGTGTTGTCTCCATATTTTGCCACTTCACTGTTCACATCCCTTTCCAGATCTTAATGAATATGTTGAACAGCACGATCCTCAGTACAGGTCCTTGGGAGACCCTGCTGTTCACCTCTCTTCATTGTGAAAACTGACTATTCCTATCCTTTGTTTCCTATCTTTCAACCAGTTACTGATCCATAAAAGGACTTTCCCTCTTATCCCCTGGCTGCTTAGTTTCCTTAAGAGCCTTTGGTGAGGAACCTTGTCAAGAGCTTTCTGAAAATCCAAGTACACTATATCCACTGGATCTCCTTTCTCCATGTGTTTGTTTACACCCTCAAAGGATTCTAATAGATTGGTGAGGCATGATTTCCCTTTACAAAATTTGTGTTGACTTTTCCCCAACTTGTTGTATTCACCTGTGTGTTTGATAATTCTGTTCTTTAATATCGTTTCAACCAATTTACCCAGTACTGAAGTTACGCTCACTGGCCCGTAATTGCAGGGATCCCCTCTGGAGCCTTTTTAAAAAATTGACATTACATTAGCTATTTTCTAGGCATCTGAGATAGAGGCTGATTTCAGTGTAGAATGTAGGTTATATACGACAGTTCTGCAATTTCATATTTGAGACCCTTCAGAATTCTGAGGTGAATACCATTTGTTTAATTTATCAATTAATTAATGTTTAATTTATCAATTTGTTCTAAAATCTCTTCTACTGACGTATCAATTTGGGACAGCACTTCAGATTTGCTACCCACATCACAGCTATTCTTTTTGGGAATCTCCCCCACCACATCCTCTCCAGTGAAGACTGGTGCAAAGAATTCATTTATCTTCTCAGAGTGCTCCTTTAACACCTTTGTCATCTAGTGGCCCCACTGGCAGGCTTCCTGCTTCGGGTGTACTTAACACAAATGTTATTGTTAGTTTTTGCATCTTCAGCAAGTTGCTTCTCAAATCCTTTCTTGGTCTGCTGTATTATACTTTTACATTTTACTTGCCAGCATTTGTGCTCCTTCCTATTTTTCTCGTTAGGATTTGACTTGCAAATCTTAAAAGAACCTTTTTGTCTGTAAATGCCATCATTACTCTTCTGTTCAGCCATGATGGGATTCTTTTGGTCCTCCTAATGTCCATTTTTAAAATTTGGGAGTAGACTTTTAATCTGAGCCTCTATTATGGTATTTTTAAGTAGCCTACGTGCTGCTTGCAGGCATTCTACCCTTGTGACTGCCCTTTTTAATTTCCATCTAACTAGTGTCACCAGTCTTGTATAGTTCCCCATCTAAAGTTAAATGTGACTGGGGTGGGGCTTTTTTATGTTTTCCCCCCCTACAAGGAGGTTAAATTTAATTCACTGCGGTCACTATTACCAAGCGGTTCAGTTATATTCACCTTTTGGACCAGAGCCTGTGCTCCACTTAGGACTAAATCAAGAACTCTTGTGGGTTCCAGGACTAACAGCTCCACAATAGAGCCCAGAGGTTCTGCTCTCCTGGGATATGGCTGGAATAGCACATACACCATATCTGGCTCCATATTCCCCCTCCGATGCTTTGTCAGTGGTGTGATTTACCCCCGTTAGTGCCACACTGCCAGCGTCAGACCTTCTGACTTAACCACACCACAAAGACCGGAGTGGTTCCAATGGGCTATCTCAATAGCTATCAAGCTGTGCTCCTCAGAGCACTTCCAGGGGGGTTATGGAGCTTCTCTCACAATCGGGAAACATCTCCTTGTCTCCAAGTGTTGATCCAGCCCAGGACTCTTCTGGGGTTTCCAGAGGCTTTGTCAGTTAACTGGACTGAAAAACACCTAGCCCGTCCCTGCACTGCTGGGCCATGCTGTTCTTTGTCAGGGGTTTCATTGGTGTAAATTCAGTAACTATGGGCATCAAAATTGGAGGGGGAGAGGCGCAAGCTGCAGAGTGACCTGGCAGGATTGGAACCAGGTGCGGGTAGGTGTGGGGAAGGCAGCAAGGGGAGATTCAGAACTAGTCAGTGTAAAGCCCTGCACCCCAGTAGAGGCAGTAAACAGCGCAGATACACTGTGTAATGGGATGTAACCAGTCACCTCACCCATCACATGGAAGTGAATTCAGTGTCCTTTGTCCCTTCACTCCTGCCTACTGTCCCTTTTCCTTGCATCCTAGCCCTGTGGCTTTGGGACATGGGCAACCAGGAGCCTGGTCCCCCATTGGAGCTCGATTTTTAGGAAGTGACCAAAATATGGGAAAGTTTGTGACCCTCTGATCGTCCGAAGGACATTTCTAATCATCCTCTTTTTCTTCCTCCCCTCTGGGGCAGTGACAGGGAAATGGGCCATGCTCAGACACCCCTCTGATGCAGCCACAAGGTAACATCTTGGTTTATAACAATACAAGTCCCTCCAGTGCTGCTGCAGAGACCCCTTGTGCGCAGCCTCCGTGGAACACACTGATATCACATGCGTAGAAAATCTTGTGCTGATACGAAAACCTGTCTGAAGGAAAAGGGTCCGGTTTGGTGACACACAAGCCTCCCCTCTCCCTAGGCTCTCTCTCCATGGAAGGGTGCTGGGCAGCTCAGTTAATTTTGCCAGACCTCCCTGATTCCTATTAAAAAAGTTTTGGACTCGTCAGGCAATGCCATGCAAAGGGCCTGACCAGTTCCCAGGCCTGGTCTCTCCCCATTGCAAGTTGCCTGGACTTTGCTCCATTCTGCCACCAGGGAGCCCTCTGGTGCTCAAGCCTCATTTCCCCCTAATGTTAGGAGTTGAGAGGTGCTTGGACCTCATCTGGCCCCTAGCCAGAAGTGGCCTCTCTAGCTCTTGTGAGCAATCTCCATTCCCTTCTCAGGTGCCCGGTGGCAGCATGGAGATGTGGAGGGGCAGTGCTGCAGGGAGGGGAGGGGGGCATGTATCAAATGAGCTTGCGAATCTTACCCTGACCTATAACACAGACTGGGTCTGCTAGCAACTCCTTCCGTGTCACAGTTAGAGCCCTCGTCTCCTTGCCTCTTCTCACTGAGCGATCCCCAGCAGGGCAGTACCCGTCTGCCTCACTCACATCTAGTACCTTCTGCGATTCCCACGTCATCTGTTGATGACCAACGCTTTGCTTCTCTGCTGGTGTCATGGAAGAATCCCCTATTCTGGCTGGCCCGAAGCCCAGTGTGAGTGAATCCTTAGGCTGGCCTTGTGCAGGTTCCGTGTGCGGGCAGGTGGGGCCAGCTGCTTCTGGTCAGCCAGGAATGCCGTGTCCCTGCTGCCCATATCCTCCTCCTTTTTTCTCCACGGGGGGTGCAGGGAACCTCTCTCTGCATTTGAAACACCTGCAAACTGCCCCCTTCTCCACGTCCCAGTGTTGGGTGCTGGGATCCAGTCATTCCCTTGTGCAGGAAGAGCATAGTACCCCCTGAGAGATCTGAAATCACAGACTAATGCACCCTACGTTCCCCAAACACACCCTATTGCTAAGTTAGGCAGAAGCCTGTGTAAACAGACAAGGTTTGCCTTGCGTCTGGGTCAGCGGACTCCGGTTTTGTTGGGTTACGGGGAGAAAGCGAATTTGAGTTGAGAGAGCGACACACTTCTCTCAGACGTGGAAATCTAGGGCCTGTTTGCTCGAGGGCCTCAGCTGAGCTCAGCCCTGCTAGTGGTGTAATGAGGCAGGAGGTCAGGGCCCACAAGCAGGGTTTGTGGTGATTTCCTCCAACCTGGAAAACCCAGGTGTGTGGGGTTTTGTGTGTGTGTGTGTGTGTGTTGTTTTTTTCCCCATGAAAGAAAAATCAATCCCAACTCACCTCCTGGAAAACCCCAGGAAAACCCACGGCAGTTTTATGAAGAAGTGAGGCACCAAACACAGACTCTGTGATTTGCTTCATAAGCATGTTTAGCAGTCAACACGTAAAGGCAGGCTATGCCCAGATTGAAAGCCTACTGTTCTGTAAATAGAATACAGCATCCAACCCCCCATCTGCCAGCTGGGTAGGCCTGCCATTCCATTCCAACTGCCTGTAGCTCCCGATACGCTTTTACCGATGTATTTGCTTTCTCAGCGCCTAGCTTATTATGAAGTCTTGACCAAAGCAATCTGAATATGCTAAACACATGCTCTGGCAGGGCTGCGCTGGTTGGATTGGAGTTTGCAGGTCTTTTCAAAATGGATAATAATCTGAATTCCATTATTTTGCATCCACATGTTCCCACCATGTTGACGCAATGAACTGCAGCGCAACCGCCTTCGCAAACATAAATTTAGGGGAGTAATCTGGATCTTCAGCTGTAAATACTAAAAGGGAAAGGAAGGGACTCAATATGACGTTCCATCACCTAATACTAAGCAATAATGCCTAGCTCTTATCTAGCCCGTTTTGTGGGTAGATCTCACAGTAGTTTACAAAGGAGGTCAGCGTCATTATCCCCATTTTACAAATGGGGAAACAGAGGCACGAAGTGAGTTGCCCAAGGTTACCCAATAGGCCGATGGCCGAGCTGGGAATAGCATGCAGGTCTCCTGATCCTCATTCTAGTGCTCTATCTGCTAGGCCCCACTGCCTCCCATACCTCTATGCTTCAAGCCTTCTTTTTCCTGTTCTGGGCTTGCCTGATGAGCCTATGTATCTGGGATCAGTCACTTTGGCTAAGTATCCAAAATGTTCCATAGCTTCTCGGACTTGCTTTTCAGTTTTGTCCTAGTGTGGTTTCAGTTCTTCGTTATTTAGATCAAGCTAGATTTTCCTGAATGGCAGCGGTAGTCTCGTCTGCCTGTATTCTATCAAATTCCACTTAAACCTTATTGAGTTGCTTTTGCGAGCCTAGTGCCTCTCTGTAGAATCCCGTGTGCAAACGGCATGAGATGCTTTGATCTAAGTCCTGCTCTTGCTCAGCATACAAACTATAATCGTTATAGTTGGATGCAAATGTAACATAGGGAGAGAGCCTCAGATAGCATAACTTGGTGGCGCACCACTGAAGTCAGAGGAACTGCACAGATTTCCACCAGCTGACAGTCTGGCCTGCGGGGTTCTGAGCCTTCTGCCAAGAATCATAGGGAAGCTGAGGCATCAGTCCCCCGTTTCCAGTCAGCCAGCTGTGAGGATGCTGGCAGTTGCAGGACAATGTGTGAACTTCCACTCTGTGCTTTCGGTGTTACTTATTTCCCAAAGAGGTTTAATTAGTGTGCTGAACACCCCATGTCTGCATCTGACCAGTTCTAGCATCATGTTGTTTTATTTTCATTGTCTGAGCACATGGTAGAGTGTTCCTGGTCATACTTTGTTCTCCATCCTTGCACAGCATCCTCAACAACTTGGATACCATATTCTTTGGTTTTCTTCTCAGTTGAAGAAGCAAGAGAATTAAGCCAGAACACAGGTTTGCCTGTGTATATATACTTGTAGCCCTTAACAGACCATTTCTCGAGTTTGACCACCTTGCATTAATGTCAGTGTTGATTCTTTTAGTTCTTCCTCTGTTTCTTCTTCTACTTCTCATAATGCAGGAGTTTAAATCTTTCTGGAGGAGGAGTATCCATGGGGCAAGAGTTTCAATCATTTATTTAAATTGATTGCTTTGTGCTGCAAAGAGGATGGTGAGGGTAGCTCTCAGGTGGTCTTCAGTTGTAGCCCCATGCAGAGCGCATGGCAGCAATCCGTTCTGGAAGCGAGCAAGGCGCTGAAGATTGTAGCAAGGTCCCGTCTAAGAAATGGCTGCAATTTTCCTGCCACAGAAGAACCTGGGAATCCAGGAACAACCAAAGGGCCAGTAATACCTTTCAACTGCAAACTTCTGTGACAAAAGGTGGACGTGCCCCCTCGCTAATGGGGACAGTTCCTAACCATATTATTTGGTCATTTCCACTAGCCAGTGAGCAATGTCTCCATTTTATACAGTTTGTGCTGCCTAGGGATCACCTTCCTTCAAGCCCCCGTCACGGCCAAGTCCAGGGAAAGCACAGGCACCCCTATATTCAAATGCGATTATAAAGTGATGCCTGTCATTCACATAACACTACTGCCACTGCTCACCATGTCTCCAGTATCCTCGCATATCCGCTGCTCAGGAGGGATGCATGATTGGGGTGTGGTGGGGGAACCCTTGATTAGCAGGGAAACTGTGAGCAAGATCATCAATGTAGGCAGCTGGTATTGTGTTCTGTGTATTTACCCTTCTGGTGTTTGAGCCTTTGGAGTTCATGGAGTTCAAGTTTTCAAACTTTTCTCGGCAACCACAAGAACTAGAAATCTACCTTTTGTTTACAATGAAAGCTGCGACTTTCACATCTTCACAGGATGCCAGGATCTGGGGCTTTAAGAAGATCATCAAATATCACTTGACTTGCAATTCAGAGTTGGCAACACTGCTTCAACCTCAAGCTGAAGTATGTAGTGCCGCTCCTTAATATTCAAGTATTATTGTTACCTAGTATCATATCAGTAATTCAGGTTAAGGATAGAGAGCTCCAATCAAAACCCTGATCCAAATGTCGTATCTGGGACCCAAATCCAGTTACGATTTATTTAATTCCTAGACCTTTCTTCCAGATATTTACTATTTTCTGGCACCAAAAAATGACCCCTGGGGCTAAAATTTCTCATGCCTTTTCTCATCTCCCATGTGAATTTTTTTTGCAGGGTGGCGTTGGGGCCTCCAGAGATTCATGTGTGAAAAAGAATGGGTTTCAGCAGCTCACAGTTGTTCCCAATACTTCTGTTTTGCTCTCAGATGCCTTCAAAGTGGCTTCATGTTAGAAACTTCCACCTTTCCTTGGGCCTTATTTCTTAATGTATTGCACTGGGAGTCATTTGACTTAGGATCAGTCCAGCTGAATGTTTGAAGCCTAGGGACGCTATTCTTTCTAACAGGGTAAGGGCCTGCTGCTGCAAACAAGTACTACCGGACTGTGAGGAGTCCCATTAACTTCAGTGAGACTGCTTGCATGTAGTGTACTGGGTAGGGAGTGTTTGCAGGTTAAGGTGTAAGGCCTTGATCTTGCCAGGAGCTCCATGTGGACACAGGGTTTTGCTTGTGTGGAATTTGTTGCTGGATCGGGGCCTGTGGTGGGGGCAGTTAGTTTGCATACACCCTCAGATGCCGCTTGTTAAACATTTATTTTGATGGCAACACAGTCAAATAAATCCAGATAGTGGCTTCATTTCAATATCTGATCCCACATATAGAAGTGGGGAGTAGGAGTGTGTATTTGAATCTCCCTTGTTTATTTAAATGTGAGGATCAAAGTCCTCTCTGTGTGTAAAAATGTATATTAGTGAATTAAATGCACACACACAAAAATCTCTCCGCTATTGCACCACTGAGGTTGAGATTTCCAACACTTAGCAGTCAGGTTGGGCCAGCCTATGTTGTTGTGTTGTTATGTCTTTCTCCAGTCAGCCCCTACCTGCGGCTCCCCTCCCCAGCGGCTCAGAGAGGGTCGCTCCCATGGCAAGTGTTGGTGTCAGTGGAAATGAGAGAAGCCCAGGCTGGGAGGCGGCATGGCTAGGAGAGGAGGCTGCGGTGGTGGTGGCAATGACTGGAGGACGTGGGTGGGGCACGGAGAGGGAGAGGTTGGAGCTGTGGTGCAGGCCGGGGTTACAGGCTGGCTCATGGCTGCGGGATAAAGGGGCAGTGAGGGAGCAGGGAGTTGCTGATACAGGAACTGAGGAAGGATTGTCCAGTGATTACGTTACTAGCCTTGGACCGGAGAGACCCAGGTTCAATTCCCTGCTCTGCCCCAGACTTCCTGTGAGGCCGTGAGGAAGCCCCTTAGTGCCTCAGTTCCCCAGCTGTAGCCGGGCTCTCTCAGAGGGGCCCCGGCCACTTCCAGCTTTTGAGGCCCCTAGCCGTAATAAAAAGAAAAAATGACGACACATGGTCTAATCTTGTGCCATCAGAACCGATATATTTTTATTAATATTTATGAACATTTTAAACTCTTTAATGTGACAAAATCTAGATCAGTTAACGAAAAAATTATGTGCATAAAAACAAGTTGCAAAACTTATCAAATGACAAAAAATTAACAAGTGTCTAAATTTGAGGCCCCCTTTGAGCTTGAGGCCCAGGCCAAATGGCCCTCCTGTCGTTCCCCCCCCCCCCCCCGGTTGGCCCTGGCTGTAACATGGGGATAGCAGCATTTACCTGCATCTCGGGGGGGGGGGGAGGAGGGTTGATGCTAAGTACCCTGAAGCTTGTGAGGTGCTCAGATCCTGCAGTGTTGGGGGCCAGAGAAGTACCTATGATAGGCAGGAGTTGGGCAGGGCTGGTGCAACGAGGGGACTAGTCTGGGCTTGCAGGGTGGTGCTGCAGGCATGGCGGGGGCTGGTGCTGGGGGCACAGCAAGTGAGATTTCCCCTGTCTTATTTCCTGTGCAGCTTCTGAGTGTGCTCACAAAATCCTCGGCTGCGGCGAGACAGTGTGTGTGCTGTGACCGCTGCTTATCAGGCTGTCTGTACGCGTCTCACTGTTACCTGACGCGCCCTCCTGCTGCTCGTCTCTTGTCTTATATTGTCAGCTCTTTGGGGAGGGGCAGTCCCTTGGCTCTGGATATGCACAGTGCCTAGTATGACGGGGCTGTTACAACCCTCATGAGCTCTCCCAGCTGGACGCTCCCCAGGCTGCTCTTAGCTTTCTGGGCTTGGGCAGAGTTCAGCCACGCTGTCTCTCAGGTTCTGGGCTTCTAGGCACGTGCTGCAGGGGCAGACCCCTTGTCCGACACCCCTTGTGACCACGCGGTCCCATTGCATAGGCCCTGGAACTAGTGCTGGCTCATCCAAGCCTCCCCAGTAGCTGCTGCGTGCTCCCCAAGTTCCGCCAGAGCACGACCCTCTGATTTCTTTGAGGGCTCCGTGGCAGCGTAAGCAGGTAACACGCAGACGCTGCAAAGGAGTTTCTAAGCACACACACTCTTTTCGCATAGACAAGATAGATACAGATCTCTAGAAAAATAAAACCTGCATGCAAATCCCTCCCTTGCCACTCTGAGAACCCTTTGGGTCTTGGACAGACCTTTCCGGGGTCCCTGGTCCTCCCGCTCAGCCGTCAGGGTCTAGTGCGTCTCCCTCTCTAAAGATGGCGGTCTGTGAGGGAGCCACACTTTTGTAAAGCTGCAGTCCCCTTCGACAGGTGACCCCGTCAAGTCCCTTGTCAGGTGATCCATTGCTTGGTTACCAGCTCACCTGGAAGGACTGGATATCTGTGAGCTCATTGGTCGAGGTGCTTGCATTTCAACAGGTGATCCTCCGGATTAACAACTCCTGATCTCTCTGCATTGTTTGCCCTGTGGCTTGCAATTCCAGGCCAAGATAGAGGCACAAAGACATCAGGGAAGGATGGGTCCTTCTCACGACCAAAGTGACATTTGTAGTGTGCCATAGAGACAGACAGACATAAGCTAAATCATCACAGGGGCCCCGATTCCTGATGCTACAGCAGTCCAGCTAAATACTAACTCTGCCCCATTGCACCTACGTATCCAGGCATTAGTGACTTGTGTGCTGGGAGTTACTGGGAGCTTGAACTCTGAACATCCTGATTGTGTCGTTTGAACCTTAGCTGTAATGTAGTGTCAGCCTCCTATTACACACGGACTAGATCCGATGTGAGCCCTTTGGGAGCCTTGCTAACTGTGGGTGTGGGGCATTCTGCTCATCCGGCTCCCTCAACCCCCTTTCCAAATCACAGGGCCCAAAGCCTCACCACGCTGCTGAGTTTATAAAGGAAAAGTAGCTGGAACTCTCCTTACAAACTGGAAATCCCCAGCCATTCCCGTGGGACACCTGGGCCTCCAAACAAGCAGGAGATGGGAGGAGAAATACAGTCCCAGAATTGCCTGCACAGTTACCCACACCAGAGTAGACTCATTTGGGAGAGGTGGGCTAGGGGCCCAACTCTGCTGGGGCAGGGGGTAGGCAGGTGGGGATGCTGGAGGGGGGTATCTGCGGCGGGGGTACTCACTGGAGGTGGGGAGGCAGTGTCGCTCTGTGTCACAGTGGCAGGGCGGCTGGCACAAGCCCAGGACCCCGCGCTAGCTGTCACTCAGTGCCTCCCTGCGGGACCCTCACCCCACAGCTGGGAACCGGGACCTGGGTGGGCGGGATCCGGCCGTTGTGGCTTACAGGGGAATGGACCAATCAGCTGCCGCTGCAAGGGAGGCTCTTTCTGAGCTGCAAAAACCCTGGACATTGCCTGTTGCTTTTCAAATCCTCCCACCCCAGACATAGGGCGGAGGCTCGAAAAAGAGGCTGTGTCCGGAAACCCCGGCCATATGGTAACCCAGCTTGGGGAAGTGGGGGGAGTTTGCGGGAACATGATGTAATCTGCCGTGGGTGGGTTTGGACTCCCCTGGGACTGGGGAGGGGCGGGTGGTTGAGTGGGGAGGGAGGGGTGGACTCAGGACAGATTGTGTTTGGCCTTGTACGTGGGGTTCTAATGAATCCATTATATTTTCTTTGAAGAGCCTCACCTCCTCCGGACCATGACCCCCGAGAACATGTGCCACATGACCCCACCTTCCCGGCTGGAGCACCCTCCCCCGCCTCCCCACCTTCAGGGTCCCCCACCACCTCCGCTGCATCCACACCAGCAGCAGCACAACCCCCACTATCCCAGTATGCAGCGGGACATGTTCATGAAGCCTGAGCCGCTGATGCCGCCGTATGTCATCGGGCAGGGCATGTCCCCAGGCGATCTCCACCACGCCCAGCAGTCACAGATGCTTCACCAGCTCCTGCAGCAGCATGGAGCAGAGTAAGAGCGTTGGGGAGGGACAGGGAGAACCGAGGGGGATGTTTGTATCCCAGAGGAGGTGCGGGGGTGGGGCATGGCGGTAATGGGGCGGTGGGGTGGGGAATGGAGGAGGTGCAGAGGTGGGGCATGGTGGTAAAGGGGCGGTGGGGTGGGGAGTGGAGGAGGTGCAGGGGTGGGGCATGGCGGTAAGAGGGGGGGGCGATAATGACACTGAAAAGTAATGGGTCTCCCTATGCTGAGATTACAGAGTCTTTAATTTTTAAACGTTTGAACTAGACATTTGCCTTCACTTGAGTCCCTGCTCCCGCCCCCATAGAATCGCAGAATATCAGGGTTGGAAGGGACCTCAGGAGGTCATCTAGTCTAACCCCCTGCTCAAAGCAGGACCAAGCCCCAGACAGATTTTTGCCCCAGATCCCTAAATGGCCCCCTCAAGGATTGAACTCACAACCCTGGGTTTAGCAGGCCAATGATCAAACCACTGAGCTATCCCTCCCCCTTATTTTAAAAAATCTTCCCCAGCCCCAAGCCCAAATCCCGCTCCTGCCTTTGGGGCCCATCAGTTCCCCGCTCGCTGTTCCCTTGGTGGAGGTTGAGCAGCTGCCCTGCTTTCCTGCTCGCTGCCTTGCAGCTCAGGGTTTCCTGTCCCGGTTGGTCTCCGCAGCCTCCCAGTTCACCCAGCCAAGAAGAGGAAACACTCAGAGTCGCCCCCCAACACACTCAACGCACAGATGCTCAACGGGATGATAAAGCAGGAGCCAGGTATGGGGTCTGTGCCACTCAACCCTGACAGAGTCCAAACGCCTCCCTGGCACCAGCAGGGGGCACTCTCACCAGGTATGTGCTCTTCGTCCCCTCCTCCCACAACATTACCCAACACCTCCCTGGCACCAGCAGGGGGAGCTCTCCCCAGGTGGGGTGCACGGGAGAGGAGCCTGCAGGACAGAGTGAGACTGGAAGTGTCCCCCCAGATAAGCAAGTGAGAGAGTTGTTCCCAGAGCTGATAGTGCGGAGGGTGGACGCTCTCCCCTTGGCCCTGGGCTGGGGCACAGGGTGCACTGATAGCGCAGTCAGGACATGGGTCCCGGGCTGAGCGAGTGCAGAGTGGAAGTATCTCCCTTGTACCAGCAGGGGGAGCTCTTGCCTGGTCAGGGACCTCACGGAAATGATTTCAGTAAATATTTCCCCATGGCTGCAGGGCTAATTCAAGACAACGACAGCTTGAACGGCTCGTACCTGGATCCCAACTACCAGTCCATAAAGTGGCAGCCGCATCAGCAGAACAAGTGGGTGACTCTCTACGATGCCAACTACAAGGAGCTGTGAGTAACTGACCAGTACCCCAGAGATACAGCCACACTCACGTCTACCCCACCAGCCCTTTGTCCTCCCCTAGCCCAAGAGTCGGCGGGGGGGGTGGCAGCGCTGTGCTGGAATCCCTGGGATCCTGTGTCGGTCTCCATTATAACCTGCCCAGGGGAAAGTTAATTCTCTGCAAGCGTGAAATGCTGGCCGGCCCCAGGAACAGAGCTGTGTGTGAGCGTCTGATTGTACCATCCAAGGCATGTCTGGCTACTGCCATCTCCTTGCGTTACTCAGAACACATGCTTAGCAGGAGCCTGTGATACTAAACCCAGCCCGTCTAAGGGTCTCTTTGGATCAGAGGGGCCTCTGCCCCCAGCTTCAGGCTCATCCACCGCCCTGGATTTTTAAAATGAACATTAACTCTCCTGTAAAGGCGTGAGACGTGGCTCATCAAAAGAGACCCTGAGCAGGAGTGTGGAGAAGTGGGCCACTGGCCCCTGCTGCCCACAAGCTTGGAGAGAGCTGGGGAGTAGCGACAGAGGGAAGGGAAACAGGCAGAGGGGGAGTGGGGAGAGAAAGGCAGAGGGTAAGTCTGCACTGGAGGTGGAATTCGCAGTTCGGGCAGACGTACCCAGGCCAGCTTTGATCCAGTCGGCACACTATGAACAGAAGCGTAGCTGCAGCGGTGCGAGCGGCAGGAGGGACTAGCTGCCCAAGTAAGTACCTCGCTTTCAGACGGGCTTGTAGTCAGGGTGGCTAGGTCCTTGCGCAGCCGTGGCTACGCTGCTACGTTCAGTGCACCAACTGGATTAGAGCTAGCATGTGTAGGTCTGCCTGAGTAGGAAATTACACCTCCAGCTCCAGTGTAGACTTACCCAGAGAGAGCTGGACAGGGAGCGGGAGGAAGAGGAAGAGAGATGGGGTGGGAAAGGGTAGGAGGCTAGGAGAGAGAGCGGAGATGTGGGGGAAGACCAAGAGGCTGAGGTGGAGTTGAGGGGTGCAGAGAAATGCTGCGAGGTGGAGGGAAGGGCTGGGAGCTGAGGTGGAGGGAACAAGTGCGCACAGCTCACAGGGTGAGAAAGATGAATGTTCAGGAAGAAATTGCTGCGAATCCTCCCCACATTCCGGAAAGGTGACTGAAAACTGGCAAGCAGCAGTCTGGATTCCAGGAACGGCTAGTCCCGTAAACACCCCTTACTCCTCCTCAGTTTCCACACCGCCAGTTTCTGGGGCCTTATTTTGGGGCTCGGGGGAGGGGCTTTGTTGTGCGAGATACCAACTAAAATGAGAAAATGGTCAGGCTTCGTCAGAACGACGTTCAGAGAAAAGGCCAAGGACTCCTGGCAGGGCCAGCTATGGGAGCAGGGAAGGGCGTGAGACTTAGGGAGGTTGCCTCAGATGGCAGAGCATGTGGCCAGCCGGTTCCAAGTCCCTGACGAGTGTGTAACAACACTGCCTACCGCTGAGGCTTTCAGTGAATTAAGCCTGATATTACAGCTGGGGAAAGTGAGGCACAGAGACATGACGTGACTTGCCCCAATCACAGGATGAGCTTGTGGCAGATCTGGGAACAGAATCCAGCTGGGCTGACTCCCAGGCCTTTGCCTTAGCGACAAGGCCGTCCTTCCTCTCATGCAAAATTAACCTGCTTCTGGAAGGACAAACCTGTTTGGCCCAGTGGCATGTGGGCAGCCAGAGGGGTCACAAAAAGGGAGCAGGCCCAGGCCACGAGGAGTGAAAGGAGAGCTGATCCTTAGAAGGCAGACCCAAGCCATCTCTCACAGCTCGGCCATTTGGGAAAGCCCCAGCCAGGAGCCCACTGCAGCAGTGCTAGAATGAGAAGGGGGCTTTGACCTCTGCAAAGCTCTCAGAGCTTCTTGTGTACCAGCTCCAGAGCTAAATGAGGTGCTTTGGTCCAAACTGGAGGAGAATTGCAGCAGAGAGGTGGGTTCATGTATGACTGGTTCTGTACTAGGTGTTTCATTCTCCAGAAGAAGCCAGAGGGTTTTCAGCTCCAATCTCAGCCCTAGGGAGCCGAATTGTGGGATCAAAGTCTCATCCTTTTCTTACTCTTGCCCTTCACGTGGGGCCCAGCAGGGGAGAGTGGGGAGTGAGTGCAGACCTGCAAGAGGCCTGTTTTCATAGCCCCACAGGAAATTGCTCAGGTTCCCAGCCCCTGGCTGCATTTCTCACCAGCCCCATTGACTGTCTGGTGGGGGCGAGAAGCTCAGTCTCCCAGAGCATTTGGATGACTGGGCTGTCAAAGGCAGCTCTCCTTAGCAGATACCTCCACCACATGTGTAAGGATGGAGAACCAGCTTCCACATCAGCAAAGGTTTACCCGGAGCTGAGCTGTGCACAGACATGGCGGTAATATCCTCACCGTAAGAGTCGGTCTTTAATGGGCTCGAACTGCAGCCTGCTCACAGCCCCTCTGCAGGAGTATTTCTCAGGCTTTTGGGAGTTCTGACTGCCAGGCAGCCCCTGTTCTTTTTGCTCTGCTTCAGATGAAGCCAGTCCAGTTGTTCCCAGCAGGATGAAGAGATGAGAATATTCAGTAGATCAGCCTCCACGCCTAGCAGAGTCCTTAACGTGTCAGAACTCGATTTATTCATTTATTTTTAAGCTGATAAAATGTATCCAACCTGTGGGCAAGTGCACAGTGTTTAATGTGGCACTATAACTCGATCTGGCAAAGCCACAACCAAATGACTCTCCCCCCACTCCCCTCGTGCACACACTAAACTACTGACCACCTCACACCTCGCGGAAGGCAGGAGACAAGAGATGGGTCTCGCATTGTGTCCCAAAGACCATCATGCTTAGGGTCCATTGGCCCTGGACATTGAAATCTGATGGACCGTGGATTGTGGAACTCGTAACAGAGTACATCTGTGCTGACTGAGGATACCTCCTGGTCTGGTTGTGAGGCCTGTATGGAGAAATCTGTTACTGGGCTCTGGTCAGACTCCAACAGGGCTTTGCATATAAATTCACCAGAACTACTGGCTGTCTGAACTGCCTTCATGTACTTCGTCCATCTACTGAGCTGTGGAAGAGCAATGCTCAGGACAAACCATCAAGTACGTTCTCATTGGAACAAACGGGCGTGTGTCCCCAAGTCCTTTGGCTAAGGGTGAACAGACCATGGATATCTTGCATGTCTCACAAATCCACCTGACAGTAGCATTCTGAGGCCAAATTCTGAGTGTCAGTGAGTTGAGCGGAGTAGCAGAAGAGGTTCACCAGTGGCAGCGATGCCAAGGAGCAGCAAACATTTAGCAATGGGATTTGTCTGTCACTCCTCGCTACAGGAAAATGACCTGGTTTGCATACAGATGTCTGAGCTGGCTGTCAGAGGGGGTCAGGACGTGGCTGTAGGTCTGCTCTGTGCCTTTCCCCTGTGTCATTGCTTTGCAGATTCTTCCTTAGAGAACTAGTTGCATTTCAGTTGATGACCCCATCTGCTGGGAGGTGGGATTTGAAGACACGTGCATTATTTCTCCCTCAGGGACCTGCAGCGGTTGAGGAAGATAGCGACCAGCACCAAAAGGTGGAAGAACTGTGCCAGTGTTTGTTCCTTGACAAGGCTTCATGCCTCGGATTTTGACCATTGCCGTCATCCTGGGATCAGGCTTGTTCCAGCTCTAAGCCAGGAGCATTCAATCCCAGTTAACAGTTGTCTCTGCTTTATATAGTGAGCCGGAAGCCAGCAGTGCCAGTCATCTGCTGGTTGTTGTGAACTTGGTAGAAGCATTGGGGGGGGGGGAGGGTGAAGTCATCTTCCATGAGCCATTCAGGTGCTTGCCTGGCAGTAGTCTACCGGGCTGGTTACGCTGGATGTCTCTTTGCTGCTCCAATCCTGTGAGCTGGGGTTCGTCTTGGAACAAGACTTTTCTGTTGGCCATTGCCTTGGCTAGATGAGTGGGGGAGCTCGGTGCAGGCCAGCTCTGCTGTTGGACAAGATACTGATACTCTGCTGTGCTGAGACAAGACAGCTTCTCTGCCTCTAAAGGGGCCTAAAGCTTCAGGTGGATTTTGAGATGAACATGGCGACTGTTCGTCTGTAGATTCCTCCAGGCAGAGCTGGATCATCATCCGGTGGATGCCACTGCCACTGTCCCAGCAGGACTGAGTCCCTTTATAGCAGGCTAAAAACAAACTCTGTCAATCAAATAGGGGCACCATGTCTCAGAACCTGGGTCAGCTGAATCAGGCTTGCAGGGCTATAAAACGGCAGTGTAGTCGTTTGGGTTCGGGCTGGTGCCCGGGCTCTGAGACCCTCCCCACTTGTGATGTCTCAGAGCCTGGGCTCCAGCCCGAGTCTGAATGTCTGCACTGAAATTTTATAGCTCCACACCCCGAGCCTGCCGAGAGCCCAAGTCAGCTGACCCGGGCCAGCCATGGCTGTGCCGCACATCTTTTATCACATGTAGACGTATCGTTAGAGATCTGAATTACTCCACTCTGTTTAAAAGACCACCTTTCCCTTTTTAATGAGGCAAGGTTGCTTAAGTTTAGGGTGGCCGGTGTAAAGGGCAGGGGACTTCCCATTTTAATGGAGCATATTGTAAAGGGCCAAGTGTCCCTGATTTGGGAGGAATGGGTGGAACGGACTGGTGTCCTGGATTTGAAGGGAGGTGCTTGAGAAATGTATGTCTCAACTTGAAGGGCCTGTGTCTCTGAGTTAGGTGGGATGGGCTGAGGGATGGGCCAGTATCTCTGATTTATTTTATTGCTAATAGATTTACATATTTAACATTGGCTTATCACACCCGTCTTGTGGTATCAAACCCATTGAGCCTTCTAAAGGGTTAGCTGGTTTCCAACAACAAAGCTGAGGAGGTTTGGAACAAGGCAGTTGCTTAATTTACTCTGGGGAAAAGGGGTAATTCATCTATTTGACAGGGCACGTTGATGAATCCCAGAGGGCCCACTCTCCTCCCCTCTCACTGTTTGTTTACAGTTTGAGGTGAGGCAGCTGGCCAGGGGCAGCCTGGAGCTGAACAGAAACCTTTTCATGCTGAGGCCAGTGCATCCATACTCTGGCTTGGAAGCAGAGCTGGTGTGTTCCTCCAGTTACTCCTCCCATTGTACTGGTTGGTGCTCCCCAGGCCTCCATCCTGTGGAGTCAGCTGAAGCTCACTGCTTTGAGCTTTGCTTGGGCTCTAGACAGTAGAGTCCCTACTGCTAGATGATGTGTCTTAGGTGAATTCCCCTGCGCAGATGGCACTGTATATCTCAAAATAATCCCTCCTGGCTGGCTACCAATGGCAGGATAATCTTGGGTAAGTGAACCTCCAATGGCAGGATAATCTCTATGTAAATCCCAGTTGGCCATTGGTTGATCACTGAGATCTTGGTAGTCGCACTATGTGTCGCGAGCGTGTCTCTCTTGGGTGGGTGCCATGGTTTGAGCAGGTCTCTGTGGTGGCGTTAGTGGAGTAGGTGTTGGATGGATGCTGTGTGATTTGATTCAGACTGTGGAGGTTGGCTGAAGGTCCCGTTATGCTGTTTAGCAACAGATTCCTGTCCCTTAGCCTGGCATTTATACTCGGGAAGAGGAGAAATCAGAAAGCTTATCAAATGTTCTTCAGACATTTAACTCTTGTGCATAGAGGGTGGGTACAGAGAGAGAGAAGGGAGGGCAGATATGGGGAGAACATGTTTGGAAAGGGAAAGAAACTGATCGTATGTAATGACCCCATTCCTGCCTCTGACGCTCCACCTGTTCTCAGCCACAAATACAATTAAATATTTCCTACGTCCTTCTTTCTCCTCTCTGTCTTTATCACACCTTTCCTTACACCCCTTCTCCTTTCCTCCTCTTTTCATCTTGAGTGCGGCTGGGTTCCCCTTGTAACTTGCTGGTTCCTTTGAGTCTCAATGGCAGACACTGGCTTTGGGGAGTTCATAACCTTTCACCTTCACTCAGCATTAGGAGAAATCACCTCACCTCCAAGCCTGAGCTTCTGAAACCTGTGTTAATCTACTTTTCATCAGTGGAGGCCTTTTGGCTAAAATAATCCATTTGACCCTAGACCTCCTATTCCCGGGAGTTTGCCCTCTGACCTTCCCACTCTCACTGGAAAAAATTAGTGTGGCTTTGGCTGCGGCCTGTGTTTTGATTGGCAAGTCAATGAATAATCTTCATTCTCGCTCTCAGTAGCGGGGCCTGGCACACAAGGTCATTTATCCCCCAATGCCAAATTGGCAGCAAACATGCATCAAAGATGGAACCATCCAGCAGACACACTTAAAACCCAAGAAATGTATGTTAATTATCCCCACGGCCCAGAGTGCTGGACTTTTGTAGGCCAGCGCTTCATGAGGTGTAATTCTGGATGCCAGTGACATCAAAGGCGGTGAGTTGAAACTTGAGTGAGACAGAACTTCCAAGGGGATACAGCACCCATCCGGCAGGAGGCTAGAGATGGTGTTTTTGCTGTTACAGAATGGATTTTTTAACAGTGGGGGTAAATAATTACTGGAGCAATTTACCAAGGGAGGTGGTAGATTCTCCATGCTTTAAATCAGGATTGGATGTGTCCTGCTAACAGAGCTCAACCAGGAGTTGGGGGCTTGACACAGGGATCAGGCTAGATGATCAGAATGGTCCCGTCTGGTTTCAAAAGCTCTGAAATGGAATTTCCACATTAGACCCTGGATGTTTGCAGAGGATTGTTGCCCATGGAGATGACATCACTCACAGCCAATCAGAAAGCTCTGTCTGTTGGCGCTATGGGGAATTGAAGTATGGGGAATCGTGTTCATCTGGGCAGTGTGTTCTGGGAGGCAGAGGAGGGGGGACCCTCCAAGGGGTTTGTTCAGTGTGTGTGCACATGTGTGTTGGGCAGCCATCAGCCCGAATGGACGTTAACCAGAACACATTTGGGAGGCTCCTGCTGGTTTTGTGAACCCCTCCCCCTCCTCCTCACTCTCTGTGTCTCTCACTACTGCAGCTGGCGCCTGGTTCTCCCTTGGTACACCAGCGGCACATGCAGACCACTGCCCTGGTACCCTACGGAGGCAGTGAGGTTGTGGCCCGGGGGATGAGCAGAGTAGACTGTGCACTTGCTGAAGGTGCAGCGATAGTGTAGGGTGGGAGTGGGTGAATTGTGTTTCTGTGCAAAGTGGGGGAATGTGTGTCGGGGTGAGAGCGGTTGTTAGGGGCGGGAGAGTCTGTGTGTGTGTGTGTATGTGTACGCGCACACAGTTGGTACAGGGACCAGGGCCTGAGGAGCCCAGACCACATGCTCTCAGGGACCCGTTCACGAGGGACCAAGGGGAATGAACAGCAGCAAGACATGGACCAAATGACAGAGCTTGAGGAAGAGGAGAGACCTAACTTAGGGGGCAGATAATCACACTTCTGCCTGCTGCAGGGTTTTCACACCTTCCTCTGAAGCATCTAATGCTGCCACTGTCAGAGACGGGCCAGGTCTTGGGTCTGATCCACGACGGGCAATTCGTACGTTGCTGTGAGAGAGGAACCCATGAGAGCCGATGCAGGAGTTTAGTGGGAAGAAATGGAAGGCAAAAATGAAGCTCTGAAGCTGTGAGGAAGGGGCAAGAGCGAGAGAGGGAAATTCCTCTCATTCTTTCTGGCTAAGGTAGCGCTCTCCACTTCCAGCGTCTGCTTTTTGTTCAGGTCACATCTCAGGCAGCCCAGGGTCCCTCTGCTGCTCCAAGGAAGAAATAAATGGTTACTCATGGAGCTGTCCCGGCTTCACTCGCCAGAGCCTGAATCACCAGGAAGATGTCATTCAACATTAACCCATTCACCACTGGGGAGTCCAAAAAACACAGCCCATGGGGGTGGTGTGTTTCTACTGGCAGAATGGTGGGAGGCCAGTGAGGGGATGTGACTCGTGTGGGGAACCAGGACAGTGAGAAGCAGCGGGAGCAGGAACTGGCTGGCAAATGAACTTTGGGATGACATGGAGCTGGGTGATGCTTCTAAAAGAGGGATCCAACTTACTGTTTTTGTTGATGCTTTATGCTGCTGTTGTTGTTCTGATCCAGTTTGTGACACTGGAGTTTAATTGAGAGTCTTGACTGGCTGATGGGAGACCTAGCAGTTACCAATCATTTGGGAAACAATCAAGAATCTGTAGGAGATTGCAAGTTGGGAGCTGAGGGCTGCACTTGCTACTTGCCAGAAGTCCTGAGGCTGCGCTTACTCAGCAGTAAATGAAGCAGATGGCAGTGACCCTCATCAGAAGGCCGTGTGGTCTGCGAGGCCCTGTGGCCATGTCAAGAGCATAGGACTGGGAGTTGGGACACTTGGTGTCCAACCCCAACCCTGTTACTCTATGACCTTAGGTCAGTCATCCATCCTCCGTACCTCACTTCCCCATCTGTTAAATGGGGATAATGATACTGGTAATCATAAAATAAATGAAAACGATTACCCTTCTCATCAGGGTGGAAGTGCAGCCCATACAGCCGATGATATGAAAGCATGTGTGAAAGATCCTTGCATTAAACCTTGAATAAGTGCATCCTCGCATATCTTCTGTCACCCGGGCGTGATCCAGGTGCTTTTGCAAGTATGGAAATGCCCAGCGGGCAGCACAGATCAGGACGGGGCACTGCATACTGGGACCTGTAGTCTTTGTGGGCCACGTTGCAGTGTTAAGGATGAAGAGGGTCATGTTGGAGAATTTCCTGGACCATGTTTCACCCGCTGGCTGCTGTTCAGCTATCACTCGGGGAACCCCATCTTCCAGGGAACCCACACATCTTGCCCTGGATTAGTTGTGTATCTTGTGGGTAGCTTAGGGGAATGAATTATCTTTTGATCCCAGAAGAGAGGGGCTCCTTTTAGGCCAGCCAGGTAGTTGTGGCATTGAATTGACTAGGCCTGTGGGAAGACACATGTATAAAAGGGAGTGACCCTCTCCTGCATTTACCCCTGCCTACAAAGTCTGTCTGGTCTAATAGTCTGATGGAGCTGTAAGTCTTTCTGTCAGTGGCTGTTCTGCCCTCCCAGTCACTCTTCTCTGACACTCAGACCTTTTGAAGCTCTGTTGTTCATTCTAAAAATTAAGACCTGGGAGGAGAGGAAGATGGCACGGTTTTTTCTTTGGCGGAAGGATGCCCCGTACTTTTTAATGCCTAGTGTGAAAAATGAGTCCTGGCACCTGTAATTATGTGCAGATTTTCATAAATAAAAAACGATGATGCTCCCCGTGATTTGAAAATTGAGGAGAGGGGGGAAAAAGATTGGATTTTGGTCTCCCAGTTGAAATGCTGAGTGACTGACTGGCTTGAGGGTGTTTCCTTTCCCACCTGTGCCAGGCAGGCAGCGCCCTCCAGAGGGGCCCTAGCCCAGATTGCAGGCCAGGGATCTTGGGAGGTGGGAGAAAGGGGGACTTGGTGCGAATACCACATATTTTCGCTGTTCCCGTGGTAACCAGCCCATTAAGGAGATACAGATTAAACCTCCCCAGCTGGTGCGTGTGTTTCTTTTCTGTAGCCCAAGTTTCCCCTCCCAGCCGGGACGTGCCATGGTGGGAGCTGGAGGCTGTTAGCAGCAGCAGCAGCAGGTGGTTCTGATTTCCCCAGGAATCCGGCTGCTTGGGGCGGGTACAGCCTGGCAGCAAGGCCAGGATGGGTCACTTGGAGAACGGAACCTGATGAGGGATCTCATCAGTCTCTCTGAAAGATCCTGTTCAGGAGAGAAACCCCCAAAGAATGTCCAGTGGCCCCCCCCCCCACATCCCTATCCCCATCCCTGCGTGGTTTCCTAGGTCAGCCTGATCCACCAGCACCGCCCCCTGTCCTGAGGAGCAGAATTCAGAAATCAGATCCCAGACGTTAAGCAGGGCTGGACCTGGGGGGTGAGAGGATGGGAGACCTCCAAGGGCAAGGCAGGGGTAGCAGGATGTGCTCACTCAGCGTGGAGCTCTCTCTTCCCTCTGAATCGGTATGAAGTCAGTGCTCCAATGTGTGGCGCAAGGAGGGGCTGTGTGATTGGACGGGATGCCTCTCTGTCGCCCAGTCGTTATGAAAGATTCTGTGGCACCTTGTATAAGAGCTGGGAGTGCCCCTGGCGGCCTGAGCGAATTCCAAGTCAAATAACTATATTCCCTTTCAATCCGGAACCATTCTGCCAGCCTAAAATCCCCCCTGCAGCTTCCATTGGCTATGGGATTCTCTTACGCTCTTTTCCCTAAGCGGCTGCATAGAGCGGCTGTGCACAGTTAAACAGCTGCTTTTGTTTGAACCCAGAACTAGCTATGGCACAATCCTATCAAGCACATTGGAATCCTTGGATAAATTACACTGTAAACCAGAAGTTCGCAGAAAGGGGTCTTGGGGTCACTGGTGACCCATGAAGCAGAGAGCCTGCTGGTGATCTGCACAGAGGTGGGCTAGTCACACGATCCTGGCTCCTCCTCCCAGTTTCCAGCTACTGAACTGCATTCAAAGACAACTAAAAATACATACAGTACTTCCCTATTGTGACTTTCCCACACTAGCCGTTCTTATAGTTGCCAGGGGGATGTTGTTTGGTTGTAAACATGAGGAGAACTGGCCTGTGTGATCATTAATGAGATGAGAAGTGTCCATGAAACACTCTGTCTGTTTATGCTGCCCCCCCGCTTCTCCCCCTATAAATGATCAGACCCCGCAGAGATATCAGTGTTTGTCCTTCAGTCTAACACATGCTGCCTTTTCCCCCTACCTCGGTGCACAGCCCCCCACCCACGTACCGGGTGGATGCGGACAAAGGCTTCAACTTCTCCGTGGGCGACGATGCCTTCGTGTGCCAGAAGAAGAATCACTTCCAGGTCACGGTCTACATCGGCATGATCGGAGATCCCAAGTACGTGAAGACTCCTGAGGGCCTGAAGCCCCTCGACTGCTTCTACCTGAAGCTGCATGGAGTGAAGGCAAGTTCTGGGGGAAGGGGGAGAACCCCGCAAGAGCTGAAGGCCATTTCAGGGTGCATGTGCGAGCGTGTGTGTCAGTGTCCGTAGGCCCACAGGCAGTGTGTGTGGCTGTGGGTGTTACCGTGTGTATGATCTTGTCAGTCTCTGGGTAGGAATGATGAGCATTATATCACTGTGTACTGTTTGCGGGTGAGTGCGCGTGTGGGTCCATGAGTGGAGTCTGTGTAGGGGAGCCAACATGTGTGATACAAGCATATGTGATCCGGCCTGCGTGTGTGGGAATCACAAGTTTTGCGTGACCAGGACGTTACCTAAAGGAAGGATAGGAGCCTTGTGCCATAGCCCCATCTGCTGGGTGAAGTCTAGTCATGAGAGAACAGGCAGTAAAGAGGGTTCCCCTGGGCAATCTCTTAGGGCTCTGTATGTGTGTACGTACATCAGTGCCTGTACATTTGAGTCTGTGTGTGAGGAGCAGGGAAGAGGCCGTCTGGCCCCGTCGGTGCAGACAACTCCTGCCCTCTCTTAAAGCTGGAGAAGAGGAGGGGGTAAGGGGACAAAGTAAATCTGGCCTTTTCTGAGCAGGGGTTATGGTGCCAGTGAGACAAATTCCCAGGGGGTAATTATGGGTGCCCAGACGCCGGGGTGATTGGCACTGTTGATGTACTGTGGGTAAGTGGCCGGATAGATTGTCCTTGGGACAATTGTGGCTTGGGAAAAGGGGCTGAGAGAGGAGAAAGCCATGCTGTTCCACTCTCTGTAATGTTCCTGGATCTTTCCCTTCAGTTAGAGGCCTTGAACCAATCGATCAACATAGAGCAGTCACAGTCTGACCGCAGCAAACGGCCCTTCAACCCTGTCACGTGAGTACTGCCCAGGACGTGGCGGCCTGAACGTGGGGACCCTGTCACAGGAGAGCCACCCAAGGAGAGGGGAGATTGAGGGACCCTGGTATGAGGACCCCTGAGGGTAGGAGGGCAGAGTAGGGCGAGGGGGTACTACGGGGAGCTGGCATGGAGGGCTCAGGCGGGTAGTGTATCTAAAGTGTTCTCTCTCTCTCTCTGTCTCCTTCACTTCCCAAAACAATGACTCCTCTCCCCTCCACGCCCAGAGCTCAACTAACCTGTGGTGGGTCCCCCTGACTCCCGGAGCCTGATCTGAGGCATTTTGGCAGCACCCTCTGAAGTGAGGGAGAGGTGGGAGTTCCCTAGATGATTGCAGCCGGGGGCTGATCTTCCCACATGAGGGGAAATGGCCGTTTTCTGTGCGACCTCCTTTCCAGCTCTGTGTCCTCAGTGGCTCCTCTGCTTCCCCCTCCAGGGTCAACCTGCCTCCGGAGCAGGTCACAAAGGTCACCGTGGGGCGGCTGCATTTCAGCGAGACCACGGCTAATAACATGAGGAAGAAGGGCAAGCCCAACCCTGACCAGAGGTATGGAGCAGCATGTTCCCGCCGAGCCTGCAACGGGGGTTTGGCGGGGCTGCGTACGTGGGACTCAGGGAGGCCAAACTGGGGAGCAGACTGCTGCAGAGCTGCCCCTGCTGGCCGGGAGCACTGCTGTTTCATGCAGGCGGCCGTGACAGGCAGAACGGAAAGGGGGTATGGGGATGGGTGCTGAGGAGCTGTCCTGCCAGGCACTGAATGCGCTGGCTGAAGCGTTTGCAGGGAGAGCCCCAGGGCAAGCATCCATGACCATCTGAAAGCTGGGCCTGGGGCTCCAACAGTGCTGCGGCCCCTGGCACCGTGCTGAGGAGCTGGCTCAGTACCAGCATGGAGGGAAGGGCGAACCCTACTCAGTCACTAGCACCAGTCACCGTGGTAACCTGGGTTTCTTTTCCAACCTCTGGTCTAAGTACCGAGCTGAGCCCAGCCCTGCTGAGCTTGTGAGCACCAATAGGACCCCCGCCTGGGCAGGTCCCGCTGCAGGCCTTGGAGGAGACCAGACTTGTAGACATGGCTACAGTAGAGGAGTGCTGCCATGGGGGCAGCGGATGTTTGGAGACCTGAGTGCTGGCGGGATCAGACAGTGCCCGTGAGAGGTGTGTCCCTGTCTGGGGGAAATGTAGGAATTCCAGCTGTGCCCCTGTCTGTGTGAGGGGAGGCAGTATCCGCCATGCCCTGTGCCCCCGCAGGGATGCGCTCCTCTCCTGCTGCAGATGACCCTTGTGGGTGTCTGTCATTTGCAGGTACTTCATGCTCGTGGTGGCCCTCCAGGCCCATGCCCAGAACCAGACCTACACGCTGGCTGCCCACATCTCCGAGCGCATCATCGTCAGAGTAAGTTTTTCTCCTGACTCACAGAACACCCCTATCCTCCCTCCGCCTCTCAGGGGCTCCACTGCCCTTTGCTTGACTGTTTGGGGCTCCTTGCCCCTTTCTCCTGGCTTTTCAGTTCCCCCACCAACCCTTTGCCTGGCTCTTCAAGACCCCTGCTGCCTTTTCCCCCCGTTCTCTGCCTGGCTTTCTGGGACCCCGCTCCCGACCCTTCCCGCACTTTATGAAGAAGGCAGCCCACGTGTTCCTGCAGGAGCCCAGCACAGAGAGACACGGACAGAGAAGAAGGCACGTTCTCCAGAAGGGGAGTGCAAGGCTGGGGATGTGTTGCCCGGGAAGGGGCTATGGGGAGCGAGGGCATGGTGCTGTCTTGGGACCTTCAGTGGGTGCCCTGGCTGAATTTTCCAGATGCCTGAGGGGCAGTAGTGCTGAAGGCTGTAGTCAAGGCCAGGCAGGAAAGAGACCGGATTCCCCTGACAGGTTCTCCCAGCGTTCAGCTAGTTGAGCTCTTGTCTCCCATGGGGAATCTAAGGAACGTAGCTCAGTTCTGGCCCCGCGTGGCTGCTCAGAAGCAGTGAGAGTCAGGCTGTGACGTTGTGATTGGCTGTCTCCGCCTTTTAAGTGCTTTGTCCGTTTCCTCTAGCAAAGGGCCAGTTCGGGGGTAAAACACAAACGGAGGGCGGACGGGGACCCCGGAGTCTGCAGACAAGTAAGTACATGACAAGCTATGCAGCCTCCGGGGGGCTCCACAACAGAGCTGTGGGAAAAGCAGACAGGCTGGACCACACAGACTCAACCCCCTGAGCAGGGCACAGCTGCAGCCGTGGCCTAGCCAGTGCGGAGATAAGATACAGCCCAGTAGCTCCCTGTGAGAGACCCCCCAGCAGCACCTTGCGGGATTCAGTATGATCCTTGCTCCAGGTTGGGAGAGTTGGCACATCCTGGTAGCCCCCTGCTCTCATGCAGTCCCAGTCCCAGCAGTGCTGGCCTCTGGGGAGATGAGTCTGTGTGGTCCTCGTTTTGGGCAGGGAGAGCATCAGCACAATTCCAGGGGCTCAGGTAGCGTAAGGCTCAGGAAATGGGAGAGGAAAGGTGCGGATGCAGATGCTGCGTTTAGTCTGATTCTATTGGCCGGTGCCTGCTGAGAGAGTCTCGATCAGAGAGCAGAGAACACCCCACTGCAGGGCTGTTTCCTCACAAAGTGCAGGCAGGGCTTTGTTGCCACAGGCATGGGGAGCAAAGTCCTCACCCCTCCTTGGCCCCCACAGAACCCCTGTCTCCTGCTCCTCTGTCTGGTTTCGTTGCATTGCTTCATACTGCGCAGAGCTCTGCATCACGCCCACAATGACCCCGGGGCCGTGTGTCCCCTCTGCTGGCCGTGCTGCCCTGCACTGGGAGGGGAGGGGGAGTCCAGGCAGGTTGCTCCCCTAGCAGCCTCCTGGGGAGCTGGTACTGCTGGCTTTCGAGCTCTGCGGTCACAACCTGATAACAGTTCAAGTACCTCCGCCTGAGCTTTTCCATCGGAGGCTGGACAGGGAGCCTCTTAGGGTGTGTCTGCACTGCAATAAACACCCCGCAGCCTGGCCACGACTGGCTGGGGCAGCAGGTTCACGCTATGGGGCTGTAAAATTGCAGTGTAGACATTCGAGCTCAGGCTGAAGCCTGTGCTCTGAGACCCCGCAGTGGGGGAGGGTCTCAGAGCCCGGGCTCCAGCCAGAACCCAAACATCTACACTGCAATTTTACAGCCCCACGAGCCTGAATCATCTGACCTGAGCCCCGAGTCTTGGGGCCGTGGATATTTTATCACAGGCGTATCCTGACATTGCTGGGTCTGCAGATGCTTGCCAGTTAAACCCAACATGGCTCCTTGTCCTTCCCAGGCTGCCCTGGGCTCCCAAAGGTTCCATCCCACCTCACATACAAGGTAACCTTAGAATAAGGGCGCAGCCTGGCTGCGCGGTTCAGTCTTGAAGCAGGCTCCATTGCTGCTCCTTAAGCCAGTTTACCACGTTTCCCCATCCCCGCTGGTGACTGGAAGCCCGGGCTAGAATGCAGACGCCATGAACCATGGCAGGCAGCCATGATAGCTCTGGGGTCTTCTCATCACATAGGAGTGTAACCCTCTGTGTGGGGGCATCCACGCACCGTCCATCCCAGCTGTACATGGCACCCTGGCCCTCTGGTGCGTGTTTCAGAGGGATGAGTCTGTTGAAGCCCCCAGTGCTCACGCTGTCTCTGCCTAACAGTACTGGCCCCTCTTTTCTTTGGTTTCGTCTCTCTGCTGCTGCTCTGGACGCTCTTCAGTCGCTGCCCTCTTGCCTCTCCACAGGCCTCTAACCCGGGGCAGTTTGAGAGTGACAGCGACGTCCTCTGGCAGCGGGCTCAGCTCCCTGACACGGTTTTTCACCACGGCCGAGTTGGCATCAACACCGACCGCCCTGATGAAGCCCTGGTGGTCCATGGCAACGTGAAGGTCATGGGATCACTGATGCACCCATCAGACATCCGAGCAAAAGACGACATCCAGGAGGTGAGAGCTGGGGAAGGCTGGCAGGACACAGGAGGCCAATCTGAGTAGGGTGGCGGGGCTGGAGAGGCACCTAAATCAGTTTCTGTACCAAATGACTGGAGGATAGCTAATGTGATGCCAATTTTTTTTAAAAGGGCTCCAGAGGTGATCCTGGCAATTACAGGCCAGTAAGCCTGACCTCAGTACCGCGCGAACTGGTTGAAACTATAGTAAATAACAGAGTTGTCAGACATATAGATGATCATAATTTGTTGGGGAAAAGTCAACATGGTGTTTGTAAAGGGAAATCATGCCTCACCAATCTACTAGAATTCTTTAAGGGGGTCAACAAGCATGTGGACAAGGGGGATCCAGTGGATATAGTGTACTTAGATTTTCAAAAAGCCTTTGACAAGGTCCCTCACCAAAGGCTCTTAAGCAAAGTAAGCTGCCACAGGATAAGAGGGAAGGTGCTTTCATGGATTGGTAACTAGTTAAAAGATAGGAAACAAAGGGTAGGAATAAATGGTCAGTTTTCAGACTGGAAAGAGGTAAATAGTGGTGTCCCCCAGGGATCTATACTGGGGCCAGTCCTATTCATCATATTCATAAATGATCTGGAAAAAGGGGTAAACAGTGAGGTGGCAAAATTTGCAGATGACACAATATTACTAAAGGTAGTTAAGACCCAGGCAGATGTGAAGAGCTACAAAAGGATCTCTCAAAACTGGCTGACTGGGCAACCAAATGGCAGATTAAATTCAGTTTTGATAAATGCAAAGTAATGCACATTGGAAAACATAATCCCAACTATAGATATAAAATGATGGGGTCTAAATTGCGTGTTACCACTCAAGAAAGAGATCTTGGAGTCATTGTGGATAGTTCTCTGAAAACATCTACTCAATGTGCAGCGGCAGTCCAAAAAGCGAACAGAATGTTGGGAATCATTAAGAAAGGGATAGATAATAAGACAGAAAATATCATAATCCTCTATATAAATCCATGGTATGCCCACATCTTGAATACTGCGTGCAGATGTGGTCGCTCCACTACAAAAAAGATATATTGGAATTGGAAAAGGTTCAGAAAAAGGCAACAAAAATTTTTAGGGGTATAGAACGGCTGCCATATGAGGAGCTATTAATAAGACTGGGAGTCTTCATCTTGGAAAAGAGACGACTAAGGGGGGATATGATAGAGGTCTATAAAATCATGACGCCTGTGGAGAAAGTAAATAAGGACGTGTTATTTACTCTGTCTCATAACTCAAGAACTAGGGGTCACCAAATGAAATTAATAGGCAGCAGGTTTAAAACAAACAAAAGGAAGTATTTTTTCACACAACACACGGTCAACCTGTGGAACTCCTTGCCATAGGATGTTGTGAAGGCCAAGACTATAACAGGGTTCAAAAAAGAACTAGATAAGTTCATGGAGGATAGGTCCATCAATGGCTATTAGCCGGGATGGGCAGGGATGGTGTCCCTAGCTTCTGTTTGGCAGAAGCTGGGGATGGGTGACAGGGGATGGATCACTTGATGATTACCTGTTCTGTTCATTTCCTCTGGGGCACTGGGCATTGGCCACTGTCAGAAGACAGGATACTGGGCTAGATGGACCCTTGGTCTGACCCAGTAGGGCCATTTTTATGTTCTAAAAGTTTGCGTGTTCATATGAGCATGCTCCATCTGCACAGCTGAGCTGGAGAGCCCTTGAGTACAGGGTCTCTCCGGAGAGCGTGTGAGCTGCCTCATACCCCGCAGGCTGGAAATCCCATGAGAACAGAACAGCCTCTCTCCCAGGCACAGCCTGTCTCATGGAATTTCAGCTCTTCTTCTAGCTGGAACCAGCAAGTGCCGAACAACAAACATGAAAACCACCAAAGACGTCAAGCCAAACTTTATCCAGCCTCAGATCAGAGTCAATCAGAGCCCTGTGGGAAGGCCCTGGCGGGTTTTTAATTTAACTGATCTGGATAATCTCTTCCAGCAAGGTCAAATGTTACTAGATGCAGTGAGGTCTTCAAATCTCTGAGAGCTGTCTTTGCCCCTTCCCATGGTGTGTGGGGATGTGATGGGGCTGGCTCCCTTTTCTTGAGTCATTTGACCTGGTCCTTTTTTGATGAATCCTGGATTTTAATCCTGGCTGGTTAGCAGACTGTGTCCAGCAGGTGGGCATTCTCATTCTGGGTCTGGTGTCTATGGGACCTGCCGCTGTGGACACTGATGAGAGCTCTTGTGGCCATTGCTCTTTGCTGCCTGGAGCCAGATTCTTGGACTATTAAAGAACAGCGTCCTACTTATAGATCTCATGTGTTTGCCTTGTCCCAGGTGGACACCACAGAACAGCTGAAGAGGATCTCCCGTATGCGGCTGGTGCATTATAACTACAAGCCAGAGTTCGCCGCCACTGTGGGCATTGAAAGCACGTCTGAGACAGGTACAGTCCCTGCACCAACCCACGGGCTTCATCCTCACAGTTGTATGCTATGGGGGAGTTCTAGTGCAAACTAATGTTGCTCTTTAGTCATAACTCGCAGCGCCCCCTGCTGCTCCATGCTAGCTGAGCTGATGTCTCTCAATCCTGCCCTGCAGCAGTCCAAAGAAATGATAGAATACATATATGGTATACAAAGAACCTGGGAATCAGTCTTTATCCAATTGTCCCTTTCCCAGCTGTTTTTCATTGGCTTTAGACTGAGGTTACATTCTGGCTGTGCGCAGGCCTTTCAGGAAATTAAGTCCCCTACACTCTATGTCTTGGTAGCTCAGGGATGGATATTGGTTTCTTATTAATCGCTGCATAGTGTGTGGGGTTCATGTCAGCAACCAAGTGACTTGTGAGAAGTAGTCAGCTATTGTGGAAGGCATCTCGGGGGCCAGAATCATGGTGAGTGGTGCTGTGGTTTCCGTGCAGGTGTCATTGCTCAGGAAGTGAAGGAGATTCTTCCCGAAGCAGTGAAAGACACTGGGGACATGGTCTTTGCCAATGGGAAAACCATCGAGAACTTCCTGGTGGTGAATAAGGTTAGTGGTACCTTCCACAGACCAGATGGGGGAAGAGTAGGAACTGGTGATTATAAGGGTGGGGGGAGGATGGTGAATTTTGGTGTGTTTTTCTTTTTCCCCTTCACGTAAAGGTAGAGGTGAAACAGAGTCAAAATCTGACGCCTGGGAAATGGTCTCTTGCCAACACTTTTAAACCAAGTCTTTCCTGCTTGAGTTTCAGCCAGATGTGTTCTGTGAGCTAGCATTGGCGTCACTCCGCAACCTGGACTCTGGACTCATGTCCTTCCTGGTTGGTGAGGGCCTCTGGGGAAGACCTGAGCCCAGCATTAGTGGGCATTGACAGCAGTTCTTGAGGGAGGGCAGGTTCCTGGCTTCCCTTAAGCAGGCTGTTCTGAGGCCTGTGCCCCGTCCCAAAAAAAATCACTTTCCAAATTAGGACTCTGTATCTAATCTTCCCATTCTGGTTCAGATGACAAAGGAGGTTGTGGCAAGACAGCTTGGAGTACCTGGCTCCCTCAGATCTCCTTGGCTCTGGGCAGTCTGGATCCAGACCCAGGTGTGGCCTGAGGCCACACTAGCTCCCTTGGAGATGATGTGCACCGTCAGGGGATAAAAATCAGGTGTCCGTGCTGATCTCACTAGATTTATCAGCTGCCTTTCGCATTGCTGACCATGGGGTTTGGTTGACTTGCCTGTAGACCGTAGTGGGAATGAACAGGGCCGACCTGGGTGACTCCGTTCCTTCCTGGCTCCAGGTCAATTCCCCTCTGCAGTTAGATGGCCAGGTGGCAACAGTGGCCAGGCATGTCTTTTTTCCCTTCTGCATCTGACTCTTGTAGGACCTTGTTACTGCCCCTGTGGTTTTGTACACTACCGACTGGATTCCTGCAGTGCACCATACAGGGAAGCAAGAGCTGGGGCTGAGCATGGTGGGGGCCTGCCTGTTTATGTGGTGTATCTCGCAAGGAGCATGTTACGCTGGGGCTGGACGATCTGCACTGGCTGCCTGCTGGTCGCTGGGGAGAGTTTAACATGTTGGTTTTGAGCTGGGACCTGCCTATTACTATGAATTACCTGCAGGGTCCAGAGCCCCCAAGCAAGGACCAGGCCTCCATTGTTCTAGGCACATAGATCAAACAGTTGCACACAGGGCTCAGGCTGGGATTGTGACAAGACCCAGTGGGGGGAAGAAACAGGGGAAAGGGTTTGGGGATAATTAGGTGACACCTGAGAGTGCACCTCCTCCCACCCCCATGGGACAGCGCTGCAGTTGTGAGCAGTGGGGCCTGGGACTGGAGTGCCCTGGTGTACTGGAGGGACCGTGGCTGGCAGGGTGCTCGCTCTCTGGAGTGTCAGGATTGGGGGTGTAGGTGAATGTCTCTGTCATTGAGAAGGACTGTACACTGACAGTTGCCAAGGCCTGCTGGTGCCTGAGAGACTCTCCTTTATCCAGTTTTGAAATAAGCGCATTAAGCAATGTGTATAAATATCAGTGTCCCGATGGCTAGTCTGCAGTTGGGTGGGTTTCCTCTCATGCCTTCCCCACACCGGGGTGCTGAGCGACACACTGTGACCTTTCCACTGGGGAAGGGGAGGTCTGGAGTGGCTCAAGAGGACAACAAATTTGAAGGAGGCCAGGCAGGTCTGGGTGAGTCTGTCCCTCTGCTCCCGGAGAGGGCTCATGCAGAACAATGTGGCCCCTGGCAGGAGCGGATCTTCATGGAGAACGTTGGGGCGGTGAAGGAGCTCTGCAAACTGACCGACAACCTGGAGACCCGCATTGACGAGCTGGAGCGGTGGAGTCACAAGCTGGCTAAGCTCAAGCGGCTGGACAGCATGAAGTCAACGGTCAGCTCTGGGGCGTTCAGGTACAGGCGCCCTCCCTCCCTCTCCAAACATGGGGCAGGGGGGCAGAAAGGAGTGTCCCACCTCAGGCCTGTACACCAGTCAGCCTGCACTGGGGGGAATACAGGGAGATACCTGCCAAGGCACTGGGGTGGGGGTGCAGGGAGATTTCCCCTTGGGCGCCGGCAGCCTGGTGTTGGAGGTGGGTGTAGGGAAATTCCCCCTTGGATCCAGGTAGCCTGGCACTGCGGGAAGGAGGGCAATGCATGGAGATCCCCCCTCGGGCACTGGCTGCCTGGTACTGGCATGGGGGGTATACAGGGAGATTCCCCCTCGGGCACTGGCTGCCGGGCACTGGCGTGGGGGGTATACAGAGAGATTCCCCCTCGGGCACTGGCTGCCTGGCACTGGCGTGGGGGGCAATACAGGGAGATTCCCCCATCGGGCACTGGCTGCCGGGCAGTGGGGAATGTGGGGAAATCAGGACTTGGTGCGGTGCTGGGATAATGGGGACTGGAGATGATCCATGAGCTGCTGTTGGGGAAACAAACTGAACCTCGGGCTGTGTACGAGACTGCAGCATGGAAATGGCAGCCCGGTCCGACCGTCCGTCCCAGGGTGAGCCGCGTCCTGAGGGTTAATGCTTTCTGACCCGTGAGGAGCAGGTGAAGCCCGTTTTTCAGGCCCTGCCTGCCGGATGGCTCAGTGAGGGGGCAGAGTTCACCCTGCATTTCCTTTCACCCCTTTGGGCCTTCGCCAACAATCAGGCTGTCGGACAGGGCCCTTTAGCCCACCGTGGTGCTCAAAGCTTTCCTCCTGCCGTTACTGAGTCAGGTTCCCAACCTGCACCCCATCCCACCCAGTGGGCTCCCCTGGGGGCCTGGCCAGGCACATCTCACCTCAACTCCTCTTCTCTGCTTGCAGCCAAACAGGAAGTCAGTTCAGCCGTGCAGGAAGTGTGCCCCACAAAAAGAGGCCCCACAAAATGGCCAGCAAGGTATGGGGGCCTTTTGTGAAGGGATGTGGGGTGTGAGGTGGGGGGCTGTGTGTCTGGACAGTGTGGGTGTTCTGGGGCAGTGGTGCAGAGCCTGGGGGCTGTGTTCTGCAGTGGGGGACATGTGAGCGGGGCCTATGTCAGGCCAGAGCTGGCTGTGTCCTCTTCCTGCTCCTAGTGCCCTGCGGCCATCCTGCCTCTCGCAGCGGGGCTAGCCAACGCCTTGTGGATGAGCCATCCTGCTGCTGCTTCAGGGACCACCAAAGGGCATTGTGGGATGCAGGAGGAATGGCCTCCTGCACTGCAGTCCTCCCATCCTGGGGAAGGCTGGGGCCCGGGGGAGAGGCCCCAGGGCAGAGTGGAATAGAAATGCAGTGAGCCCTGCACCGGCCGGGCAGCTGATTCCCCTGTGTTTCTCCTGCAGTCCCCATCTGTTATCACGGAACAAGCCTGCATCAGCCAGCGCTTCTTGCAAGGCACCATCATCGCCCTGGTCGTCGTCATGGCGTTCAGGTGAGACACTGCACAGCCCCGCAGCTGCTCTCTGCCCTCAGCACTGGGAGGCGCTTCCCCCGCCCCATGGCACAGCCAGGGTGGGGACTAATCTGGGGAGATTCCCCCAGCCCCATGGCACAGCAGGGGTCTAGCCTGGGGAGATTCCCCTCGCCCCACAGCACAGCTGGGCTCTAGGGGGAGGGATAGCTCAGTGGTTTGAGCATTGGACTGCTAAACCCAGGGTTGTGAGTTCAATCCTTGAGGGGGCCACTTAGGGATCTGGGGCAAAAATCAGTACTTGGTCCTGCTAGTGAAGGCAGGGGGCTGGACTCGATGACCTTTCGAGGTCCTTTCCAGTTCTATGAGATAGGTATATCTCTGTTTATATATCCCTGCCCCTCCCCCTCCCCACGTGGCTCCGCAGGGATGGCTCTGTTCTATTTTAAACGTACCATGTTTTCCTGAATGAATTTGTGACAAAATGCCCCAAATGCAAGAGCAAGTGATAGAAAACCAAGTGCCTCTGCTAACAACACCACTCAGCGACTCCTGTGGCTAAGCCCTGCCCACGGCTGGCCCCTTGGCACGTGGCATTCCCTTGCCGTCAGCCACCTGCCTCTGCAGGACATTCCACTGGTACATGGCGTTGTCCTGCAACACATCACCCACCTCTGCATGGCACTCCTCCAGCATCCCGAAGCTCTGTGCTAGTGCCCCTCTGCAAGCCACAACACTGTAAAACGACAGGAATCTTCGTACTTCACAAGTTCCTTGTAGCTTTTATCTGAGGGTCTCGGAACACTTTGCAAACAGTGATGAATGACAGCGCTGGGCAAGGCGGGTCAGTATTGTTCTGCAGATGGGGCCATCAGGCAGAGAGAGGGAAGTGATTGGCCACGGTCACACAGGGAGTCTGCAGCAGAGCTGGGAATGGAACACAGGTCTCCTGACTCCCTTAATCACAAGACCATCTTTCCTCTTGAAAATCAGCCCAGGAACAAGGCAGATACCTAACCCTTGTCTTGCCTAACTGCTCCGGAGCGCGTCCTGACACCCACACCCACACCCCTCCACGTCTGTGGCACTTGCTGCAGTTCTCTCACTGAGGGCAAGGACTGCTCAAGAATCTGTTAGGCAGCTTCACCAGCACAACCGTCTCGCCGTGCACTGCCCCCAGAGCAGGGGCTCAGATGTGCTAAGCTGCCTTTTGTTGAAGGGAGAGATCCCCGCCCCGGCCTCTCCAAACCCAGCCCCTTCCAGCCCTCGGGTCTCTCACCTCCACTGTGACGCCCTCCTGCTCGCTGACTCCGGCTGGTTCCACTAAAAGCATCTTCCTCAACAGCCACACTGGGCCTGCCCCCCTCCCGGCGCTGCTCCATCCCACCTCAGGGTTACGGTTCCTGGGACAAACTGGTTCCTGGAGTAAGTGGGCACAGCTCTTACTGATATCCATGGAAGTCACACCTGCTTACTTGGGGCTAAATTTGGCCCCTGGCTTCACCTGGGCTACATATTCTGCGCCACCAGCACCTCCCACCAATAGAGGGGGGCCTCTGTTTCCTTCTCCAGCTCATGTTTCCACGCGTCCCTCTGTGCTGGCCCCTGTATCTGGAATGCCCTTCCTATCCCAGATCCCTTTCTTCTCCTCCGTCTGCCGTCAGCCTCAGTGCTCCTGCTTGAGCAGTGCTCGTCTATTGCCTGTTCAGACAGGGGAATAGCTCATGGCAACCCCCCCCAGCCAACTAAAGAGCTGATGATAAAAAGAGCCCTGGATGAGGACCCTGTAAGCATTATCTGGGCTCGGGAGGGAGTGGTAGCTGGCCTGCAGCTGCCCACCTAACCTTGATGGGTTTGGACCATTGAGACAGATAGCCACTGTGGTACTGCAGAGGGAGAACCTCCTTCCTCCTGCCATAGTGCAGATATTTATCCCCGGGCGTGTAATCTTCTCTCTCCTTCCCAGTGTGGTGTCCATGTCCACCCTCTACGTGCTCAGCTTGCGCAATGAAGAGGACCTCGCAGATATTGATGGGTACGTGTCCCCTTCATGCATGCATCCTCCAGAACGTGTCGTGGCTTCCTTTGTTCCCTGGGGGCCTGCAATACTTGACAGACTGGAGGGAATATAGAGATGAGCAGAAAAGGCACAGGGCTGGAGGGATAGGTTTGTGCAGCGAGATTAAAGGAATGATGTGGCTTTGCCCAGACAAGTCAATGGTGGGGAAGTAGGGTTATGGTGCTAGTCTTTTAAATCTTAACTGGGAACAGAGGGTGAAACTGACCAAGATATATCTATAGAGATATCAGGTAGGTGAGAGAGACAAGCTTTCGAGCCACACAGAGCTCTTCTTCAGGGTTGGGAAAGGTACTCCCAACATCACAGCTAAATGCAGGGTGGAACAGATTGTCCAGCGTAAGTAGTACATATTGTAAGGGACTATTCAAGGTAGAGCGGCCCGTTAACACGTCTGCAGTCATAGGACAAAAAGAGGGGGTTAGTGAGTTACAGGTTGTTGTAATAAGCCACAAATCCAGTGTCTCTCTTCAGTCCCTGATTTTTAGTGTCTAGCAGAGTAATGAATTTAAGTTCCCAGGCTCGTCTTTTGAAAGTGTTGTGCAGGTTTCCTTTGAGGATGAGGACTGAGAGATCGGATATGGAGTGATCGCTTTGTGAAAAGTGCTCACCCACAGCTTATAGGGTGTTTTGTGTCTTTTATCATTTTCCTGTGTGAGTTCAATCAAGAGTGTAGTGACTGTCTGGTTTTACCCACGTAGTTGTTACTGGAGCGTTTAGTGCACCGAATGAGGTACACCGTATGTTGTGATAGGCATGTGTAGAACCCATGGATCTTGACAGGTGTGTTGTGGGGGTGCTGGTCATTATAGCAGTGGAAATATGCCTGCAGGTTTTGCATCTGTTGTTCTGGCAGGGTCTGGTGCCGCTATGCATTGGTGTGTCCTGGTCTGTGGGGAGCTTGCTTCTGATGATGAGCTTGGAGAGGTTGGGGTTTTTTTGAAGGCCAGACGAGGGGGTTCATGAAAGCTTTTTTTCAGGATGGGGTCCCCATTGAGCATGGCTTGTAGTTGTTTGATGATACCCCATAGGGTTCCAGTGTGGCATAGTAGGTGATAGCTTAGGGTTGTGTGGTCAGAGGGGGGTTTATTTCTGTACTGCAGCAAGTTCTGCCAGGTATTTGAGAGGGTAACAAGCCTTGTGGATAGGGGGAAGCAGTAGATGTGGTATATCTTGACTTCAGTAAGGCTTTTAATACTGTCTCGCATGACCTTCTCATAAACAAACTAGGGAAATACAACCTAGAGGGAGCTGCTATAAGGTGTGTGCATAACTGGCTGGAAAATCCTTTCCAGAGAGTAGTTATCAGTGGTTCACAGTCAAGCTGGAAGGGAATATCAAGTGGGTCCCATGGGGATCAGTTCCAGGTCTGGTTCTGTTAAATATTTTAATCAGTGATTTAGATAATGGCATAGAGAGTACACTTATAAAGTTTGCAGACGATACCAAGCTGGAAGGGGTTGCAAGTGCTTTGGAGAATAGAATTAAAGTTCAAAATGATCTGGATAAATTGGAGAAATGGTCTGAAGTAAATAGGATGAAATTCAACAAGGACAAATGCAAAGAACTCCACTTAGGAAGGAACGATCAGTTGCACACATACAAAATGGGAAATGACTGCCTAGGAAGGAGTACTGCGGAAAAGGATCTGAGGGTAATAGCGGACCACAAGCTAAATATGTGTTAACAGTGTAACACTGTTGCAAAAAAAGCGAACATCATTCTGGGATGTATTAGCAGGAGTGTTGAAAGCAAGACACGAGAAGTAATTCTTCCGCTCTACTCCATGCTGATTAAGCCTCAAGTGGAGTATTGTGTCCAGCTTTGGGTGCCACGCTGCAGGGAAAATGTGGACAAATTGGAGAAAATCCAGAGAAGAGCAACAGAAATGATTAAAGGTCTAGAAGACATGACCTATGAGGGAAGATGGAAAAAAATGAGTTTGTTTAGTGTGGAGAAGAGAAGACTGAGAGGGGATATGATAACAGTTTTCAAGTACATAAAAGGTTGTTACAAGGAGGAGGGAGAAAAATTGTTCTAATTAATCTCCTGAGGATAGGACAAGAAGCAATGGTCTTAAATTGCAGCAAGGGCAGTTTAGGTTGGACTTGGGGAAAAACTTCTTAACTGTCAGGTTAGTTAAGCACTGGAATAAATTGCTTAGGGAGGTTGTGGAATCTCCATCATTGGAGATTTTTAAGAACAGGTTAGACAAATACCAGTCAGGGATGGTCTAGATAATACTGAGTCCTGCCATGAGTGCAGGGGACTGGACTAGATGACCTCTCGAGGTCCCTTCCAGTCCTATGATTCTGTGTTTTCTTGCATGATTTCCAGGTAACTTTCCTGTGTTTTTTTCCTTCAGTGTGTGAAAGCTTAAATTCATTGCTCTACTAGACAGTAAAAATCAGGGACTGAAGAGAGACACTGGATTTATGGCTTATTACTAGGGCCCTACCAAATTCTCGGTCCATTTTGGTCAATTTCACGGTCCTAGAATTTTAAAAATAGTAAATTTCATATATTTAAATCTGAAATTTCACGGTGTAGTAACTGTAGGGTCCTGACCCAATAGGGGACACTGTGTGTGTGTGTGGGGGGGAGGGCCTGCAAGGTGGTTGTTGGGGGGGGTTGCAGAATTGCCACCCTTACTGCTGGTGGTGGCGCTGCCTTCAGAGCTGGGCAGCTGGAGAGTGGCAGCTGCTGGCCGGGAGCCCAGCTCTGAAGGCAGAGCCACTGCCAGCAGCAGCACAGAAGTAAGGATGGCAGGGTATAGTATTGCCACCCTTACTTCTGTGCTGCTGCCTTCAGAGCTGGGCCATTGGCCAGCAGCCACCACTCTCCAGCCACCCAGCTCTGAAGACAACAGCAGCACCTCAGTACAATAACCCGTATGAACCCCCCACAACCACCTTTTGGGTTGGGACCCTCAGTTTGAGAAATGCTGGTCTCCCCCATTAAATCTGGTCTTTTGTGTACGATACAGATTTCATGGGGGAGACCAGATTTCAGGATTCATGAATTTGGTAGGGCCCCTACTTATTACGATAATATGTAACCCACTAACTCCCTCTTTTTGTCTTATGACTATATCTTAATGGGCCACTCTACCTTGAATGGTCCCTTACAGTATGTTCCACAAACAATCTATTCCACCCTGCATTTAGCTGTGATGCTGGGAGTACCTTTCCCAGCCCTAAAGAAGAGCTCTGTGTGGCTCCAAAGCTTGTGTCTCTCCCCAACAGAAATTGGTCCAATAAAAGATATTCCCTCCCCCACCTTGTCTCTCTAATCCCCTGGGACTGACATGGCTACAACTACGCTGCATACAAGATACATCTATGCCAGCAAACCTTTCCTGACAGTGAGTTGTGGTGGGCTGGGGAACAGTCCCCCAGGGTAGTGGTGAAAGGCCTATCACTCGAGGTGCCTAAAATGGATTGAACAATCCCCTGGTGAATGGGCTGTAGGGCCTCAGTGGGAAGGATTTGAAGAGACCCGTCAGGCCTTTTCCATCGCTGATGCCTGTTGGTCTGTGGTATTAGACATGCAGCTTTATCCAAACAGCCTTTGGGTAGCTGCCTGAGGAATGACAGGTTGAATTTGGCCACTGGGGGGAAGCCCATAACAGTAACGTTATTAGGAGCTCCTTGACAGTAGAGACTAATGAGCAGATGCTGCAGAGTCCAGCCAAAGTACGTTCCCTCGTTCATGCCAAGATCAGTGGGCAGAGATCAGAGTGATGCCTTCTCTGTTTAGTTGCCTCAAGCAAAATGGGAGAAGCAGAGGAAGGAAAAACAGTGTACTGATGTTTTGCTAGAAATGTGCCTTTGCGGCACCTGTTTAAACAGCTGCTCCCGGGTGTCTGGAGCAATTGGCTGCGTAGCTAAGAATCAGCAGCACTCCGCTGACATCAATGGAGCTAGGCCAGCTTGCACCAGCGGAGGCTCAGTCTCTCTGAGGAGAGCCTCCTAGGGCCTGAGAAGAGAACCTGAGCACAATGCCCTGCTCAGATTCTCTGCCCACTTTGCTCCTGCAGGGACAGCGGCAGACAGGGTCTTTGCAGACTCGCCTCAAGTCATTGTTGGCACTGGCATTACTGAATAACTGATCTCTCCCTTTCCCTCTCTCTTCCTCCCATTTCTGGCCATCTCCCTTCTGCCCCATTTACTTCTCCATCCCAACCCATTTTCATTCCTGTATTTTCCCGTCCCCTTCCCTCCTTTCCTCTATCTTTTCATTTCTGTTCTCCTCCCTTTCTTTCTTTCTCTTTCCCTCTCTCCTTGTCTTTCCTCCTCTCTCTTCTTGGTGCCCTGCAGCTCTTTTGCTGTGCCCACTTCCTGTCTCCTGGCCCTTTTTCGGCACAGGGGCACGGTTGCTCTGTGCCCACGGTACGTTACTCTTCTTTCATTGTACTGTTGGTTTGAGTGCTGCCTCCCTTCTCCGCCGCCTCTTTTTCTTTCTCCTCTGTCTGCGTTACAGAAGGCACAGACGCTCCTAAACAAAACAGGAAGGCAAAGGGGAAAAACCAGCATGGCTGAATGGCCAGGCCATTTGAGTCAAACGGGTATCCTTCCGACTATGGGGATCCAACCCTAGTGAAGCCAGCAGGAAGGAGCCTGGATGTGAGCGGGCAACGTGTAAGATGGGAATTGGGGGGGCTAAGATGGAATTTGAAGAGCAAATAGCTAAAGGGGGATTAGAAACAAAGAAAAAGACATTTTGAAAGTCAATCAGAAGCCAAAAAGCAGCAAGAGACTCATTAGGTTGGCAGGACCATCGGGGAGCAGAGAGAGCATGTGTGGAGGGTACGGGTAGGGTTCTGCCACCTGTACTCCTGCTCAGTAGAGCCACCATACGCAAGTAGCTTTTCTGCCAGCTGTGGGACCAGCCCCGGAGTATGGTGCTACTCACAGTGAGCAAGGGTGGCTGAATCAGTCCCCAAACAATTCCGTTATCTGAGTGTCCGCCACAGCAGGTGTTGGAGAGACACCCACCCAGCCCTCTGACTCGCCGGTAATATAAGAATGAGGTGGCAAAAGAGGAGGTGCTGGAACACGTGAATAAATTAAAGAGCAACAAGCCATCCAGAGCCCAGGTACAGCCAAGAGTTACGAAAGGGCTGAGCTGCCAACTATAATCTGTGATCTCGCATTAAAATCAGCTCCTACACCGGAAGAACAGAGGGCAGCAACTGTTGTACTTAGCTTTAAAAAAGACACTGGGAACTGCGGCCCAGCAAGCCTCACTTCAGTTAGGGAAATGGGCTGAAATATTAATTAAAAAGAGAACTATAAACCACCTGCGTGATCAAACCAGCACAGCTTCCAAAAAGAAAAATCATGCCTCATCACTCTCTTAGAACCCTTTGATCACGTCAACAAAATAGTGGATAAAGGAGAAGTGGGTGGCATGATTTATTTGCACTTTGAAAAAACCCTTGACATGGTCCTTCACTGGAGATAGCAAGTAAGGAACAAATGTTGACTTAAGTGGTAGTGAGACAGGGCCTCAGTGTTGAAATATGTAAAGTAATGCACGCAGAAGGGAATAATATGAACTATTCCAGTGCCTTACTCGGCTCTAAATGTGACCATTCTGGAAAGATACCTGGGCATCTTTGCAGTCAGCTCAGTGAAGACCCCTACTCAAACTGTCGCCGTGGTCAGGAAACCAAATCAAGTGTGAAGGTGCAAGAGGAATGGAGTGGAGAATAACCCTGACAGTATTATCTACTGCTGTTCTAGATCATGAATGAGCCACATTCACTTGGCATCCTGTGATCAGTTCTGGTTACTGTGTCTCAAAAAGAGCAGAGCTCTGGAGCTGAGCAGTGGATTATTGAGGGCGTGGAGAGATTTCCTTATGAGATGAGAGAGAAAAGATGGGGGTGGGGGAGCGGTTTTGTTTAGAAAGGAGGTGGGTCTGAGAAAGGAGAATACAATAATGACTGGGAGGGATATGGTAGACCAGGGACTTCTCTTCACCCTTTCTTGTAATGCTAGAATAAGGGGATATTCAAGAACATAGTAAGGCAATACATTTGAATCTGATAAAAGGAAACCCTTTACACACAGCATAATTAGTGTGTGAAACCCACAGGCACAAGAGATGATTGAGACACAGGGCTACTGGGTTCAGAAAAGGATTAGACGTGTGTCTGGTTAAGGATACCCTCCGCTTATGTTGGGGAGCACCAAGAGATCTTTTAGAAAGGATGTAAAGCTCCATGCTTCAGGCAATAAACTAACCCCTAGCTGACCGGAACAGAAAGAAACTTCCCCTGGGTGCAGGTTATTCCATAATTACCTACTAAGGAGCTTCTTAGAACTTCTTCTGAAGCAGCTAGAGCTGGTCAGTGCCAGATCCAGGATCCTAGGCTAGATCTGGCCTGACAATCCCTGTATTCCTAGCTCTGCTCTGTCTCTGCCAACCATTTCCTTCCCCAGCCTGGCACTTTCCCCCTTTCCTGTCCTGCTGACTACTTGCCCATTCTTCCTCTTTCTCCATGTCTGCTCTCAATCCCTGTCCCATCTCCCAGCTTTTGCTTTCCCTCCATGTCTGCTCTGCCTCTCCCAATCCCACCCTGCCCATTGCCCCTCATACCACCCTTCTATACAGATCTAGACAGTGCTTGTGTTTCTTATGTGAAAGGCTCTTACACACATTTCCTGCATTTCAGATTAAATCAGAACTTTGATAAGACTCAGCTTGTTTCTTCCACGGCTTCGTCAGACAGACCTAGTGATGGCACTTCACCGCACCCTGGTAGGTAACAGCTCTGCAGGCGGGAGCGGGGAGCGAGTGGCAGGGGACATGCTTCTGCTCCAACCAAGCCACCGCAAACAATGCTGGCAGTTCTCTGGCAGTTCCATGTACAATAGTAGAGCTCATGCACTTTCCCAGAAGCTTTGATATAATAGGGGATGCAGCCATGTCTCGGGGGAGGGGCGTGTTCCCAGGGACTGTAATATAGCAGAGGGGATGGGGCCGGGTCTCAGTGCTGGGGGTTCCCAGGCGCTGGGATACAGCAGAGGGGATGGGGCTGGGTCTGAGTGCTGGGGGTTCCCGGGTGCTGGGATACAGTAGTGGGGGTGGGGGTTGGTCTCGGCGCTGGGGGGTCCCGGGGGCTGGGATACAGCAGAGGGGATGGGGCCGGAGGGTCCCGGGGGCTGGGATACAGCAGAGGGGATGGGGCCGG
>NW_020664441.1:1337838-1343935 GCF_002925995.2 Terrapene triunguis | reverse complement strand
GCCGGAGGGTCCCGGGGGCTGGGATACAGCAGAGGGGATGGGGCCGGGTCTCAGTGCTGGGGGTTCCTAGGGGCTGTCTTAGTGCTGCTTATGCTGTTCCATCCCTCTGATGCTGGCTCATAGCAAGTCTCCTTGGTGTTTATCTTGCAGTGACAGTGAATGGGCCTGACTCTGCCTATCGCTTGCCCGGCCGTAGCATCGCCGTGTGTTTCAGCCCTCCATGTTTTTCCATGTGCTGTTCTGCTGCTCCCACCAATGCCTCCGCTGTTGCTGTCTCTGAGAGCAGCCCCACGCATGCCCCCAACAGGACAGGTAAGTACCAGCCCACCTGGGACATGCCAAGACTTGGAGTGAGCATCTGCTCTGGAGGGTGACTCTGCCCAGGCCCACCACTGCTTCCTGCTTCTGCACCTTCTGAAGGGACGTGTGCCCCCTGTCTGTGAACTTTGTCTCCCCTCGATGCCGGGTGCTTTGAGGAGCTGATATCCCCATGCCTGGCCCCCAGCAGCCTGTGACAGCTGGAAGTGATGGGTCACACACACTAATGTTCATGCACACGCTATAAGTCACCCTCGGTGATTGAAACCTCTCTGGGGGCAGCAAACGCTCTGCCTGGGACATATAGCCCAGATGCTACCTGCAGTCTCTCCATGGTGTTGGGGGAGGATTTAGAGAGAGTCTGTGCCCTGAGCTCCAGCCTCATTCCTGCTGGTCAAGTCCCCCCAAGATGGAGCAGCATGTGTGTTTCCCCACCAGCCGTGCTAGCTGCAGCTGTCACAGAGACTGAGCGCTCCCCACATCTGTTATAGCTCCTGGGTCTGTGCTGTTACGAGTTCAGGCTTGCTAGGCCGTCATCCAGCTATGATTGGCCCATCCGGTAGCTATACGGGCAATGATTCTAGAAGCTGGCTTGCTCCCTTCCGCCTTGTCTGGTATCACAGCACGAATGGAACCTGAGATGGCCACTACAGATCCCACGGCAGCTCCAGAAGCAGAGGTCTCTGGGCGATAGTGTTGTTCATTGACCCAAGCTGCACCCGCCCCGACTGCAGAGCTTCGCTCCCGCCTGGGGAATCTGGACTCTTCTTGCCAGAGGCTTCCCCTCACCTCCGTTCCCTCAGCAGATCCCAAACTCTCATTGGCTTCCCTTTCCGTCAATGGCTCTGGAGTTTCACTCCAGGGACGGGTTACCTGGAGAAGGGGGTATAAATTGGGTAGCAAGAGGAGCGATGGGACAGATGAACAGAAGACGGGTGCTCTCCGTCTGCCTCCTGTAACAAGCTGCTGCCTTCCTCAGAGATGGCCTGATGGTGCTTCTGCTTGGAGAAGCACCTGCCTTGCTTTGTCTCTGTCTCTCCCCTCTCTGACTCTGATCCCTCTTTTCCCTTCCTCTCCAGACCAGATCCACACCTCCCTCCTGCCAGGGATGAGTATCAAAGCCAAATCAAGGGGTGTGACGGGGAAGGTGACCTCTCACGCCAAGTGGCCAAAGACCCCGGAGCGGTCGCAGGGCTTCGGCAGCCCCAACGCCAGCCCCTCCTCCCCCTTCACCCACATTCAGAGCAAATCCAAATACATCTCCAGCTTCTTGCTGTCACGAAACAGCTTCCCGCTGGGGCAGACCCGGCAGCAGCGCAGCATCACCCAGCCTGCCAGCCAGCAGCCAGGCATTGCGGGCACTGGGCACGACGGTAAGTGGGCCCCCTCCCTCTCTCCCAGCAGTCTGGTCGGCTAGATCCAAACAGCAGCATTACACACCAGAAATGTCCTTCAGCCCGTTTGTAACCCGCCCTCCCCCCCCACACACACACACTGCGGCCATACCCAGACCCCAGCCTGCGCTCGCTCCCTCCCCAACACTGCAGCCAAACACGGACTCCCATCTTCCCCCATATGTGGTCAATCCTGTAACCCTCTCATTCCCCTCACCGCACACAGTGGCCATGCCAGCACACTGCCCTGGGGATCTCATCTCCCCACCCTGCCTGGGAGTAATAGACAAGAGAAATCTGTATAGTGGCCATTCCATTAGTATCCAGACAGCGACATAATGCCCCAGTACATCCCCACAGCATCACTGTGATGCATCTGTCAGGGTGGCTGTGTGTGCAGTCTAGTTGATATTCCCCCTCCCCCCCCCCGGCAATTTCAGACCAATCTGTTGTTCTTCTCTGGTGCGTTGTCCGTCTCACCAGAGCTGAGGCGCCACTTACGTCAGCGGAGTGGAGCTGCTGACAGCAGAGCTGAGTTTTGCCCGATGCCTGTAAAGCGCTTTGGGAATGAGGGGTCTTTGCAGCTCTGGGGGTGAGGCTTTCTGGAAAGGCCAGGGGCTAGCAGCCCAGCCAGCAGAGCAGTGAAGTGTGGAGTTCTCCATCTTCTTGGCTTGAGCACTCGCAGCCTCTTTGCACTTTGGGTTGTGACGCTTCCCAGCGGTGCCCAGAGTTGTGAGGCACCTCACTACCACCTGCCCTTAGTGTGAGGGAGCCTTGTCTGTGCCTGCCGGGGGTCAGGTCCCCAATCCCATGGGCAACACAAGCACTGCCCTGTAGGCCTTCCAGGCCCTCCACAGGTTAGCGATAGGCATGCTCCAACCCCTGAGCCCTCTGAGCATCTCCCTGGAGTGTCCAGCCCCTGGTCCACTGGGCACTGGCATTGTTCACAGATATGCTGCTTCCAAAGAAGCCGTACTGCCCATCTTACCAGTTCCAGCTCAGATCACTGCTCCGCTCAATTCACAGCACTTGGATATGTTTGTAGTGAAGTCAAGTATAAGGTTATTTACCAAAGCAGAAAGAGTCAAGTAGTAGTGAGTGGAAGCATTGGAAACAAATGGCTACATATAAACAAAATCATAACATGCATACTAGAGCCTAGACTTAATTCACAAGATACTCTCATGTCTTGTAGAATATTGCTCGCCCGAAATCCTTGCAGAGTTTTAAAGCCAGGCTGGTTGTGTATCCTCCTTTCATGAGACAAATACACTGTCAGCTGGCTTCCTAGGTGAAGGATCCTTTATGTTTCTTTGCCCTCCATGATATACCAGTCCCATCCTTTGTCTTTGCTCATCAGCAGGCATCCCTACTGAATGTCATTTCATCTGGTAGATTTCCTTTCTTGTAGACTTTACAATCTCTTGATTAGCACCTGGCTTAGTGTGCAACCAGGCACACAGTGTGAGCACACAACACACAAATGGCCAGACAGGGAGGTAGCCTAGGCGTCTATTACCTCCAGCCTGAAAGGAACATTGCCGAGGTATGTCACTGCCTGGTAACCGGCCTGGTAACTCCAAGACTTTATGAACATAATTTTTACTATAGATACGTGACTCTTTAATTATTACCCACACATACATTTCACACTGATTGACAACCAGTAGGCTACTGGCTCTCGATAGAGAGCTCACGTGCCACCCTTTGGTGAGCTATAATGCAAATAGTCAACCCAGAGGATCCCTGTAAAACCCTATGCTCCCCTGGTGCCCTCTGCCAGCTCCCTGGGTCACGGGGATGTTGCCCAGACCCGAGCCCCATGCTCCCAATGGCCCATGGCTGTGTGGCTCCCACACACACTCTTTGCCCCCAACTTGTCCTCTCTCTGCCAAACCAAACCAAACCAAAGGAAGTAAATGGGAGAGAGAGAGAGAAAGAAATGCTGTATGAAGAAGACATGTGGCTTTAGCCACATGATGGCACCAGAGCCCAAGGATGGCCACTCCCAGAACTGTCTGCATGCCGGCCTGGAGTCAGAGACACCCTCGTATCTCTCCCCAGTGGTGTCTGTGAGGGAGAGTTCCAGTCCTGGGTGTGGCCCTCCCCCAAGCAGTGGAGGTAAAGAAGCTGTATAAAGTGGGGATCGGTGCTACCGGGGCCCAAGGAGGGGTGCAGCTGTAGCACTGCTTCATCTGGGCTATAAACCCAACCAGGTGACCCAGTGCAAACACACTGAACGGGGGCAGCGAACCTCTTTGCTGAAAGATGCAGCGATGGTGAGGCTAGGAGAGCTGCATGTGTCTAGTGCTAACAGTCACCTCCATGTCCCAGCTGGCCAAGGAAGGGGAGAGAGGAACCTAAGGGAGTTGGGCACCTCTAAGTCCCTTAGACTGCTCTGAAACCCCAGTCTGAGTCAGCAAGAGTCCCTTCCCCACCTCTGAAGTTAAGCACCTAAATACACATCTAGGCACCCAAAGCCAGTGACTTTATTACCGGGGGGGTCGAGCACCCCAACTGCCATTGGAGTCCCTGGAGTCTGCCAGTACGCAGCACCTCTGAAAACCACTTATTGAAGGAGGGAAGCCGAATGTTAGAAAACCTTGGCCTAATCCCTAAGGCTGAGCGGTAGGAAGTGCTGTCTGCCAGGGAAACCTAATGGGCAGTGGACTTACCCTGCCCAGGGGAGAACTGGCCAGGCGATTAGCAGGGAGCCTGCAGAAAACTGTGACTCCTCTGCACTGATGGGCTTCGGGGGTAGGGATAGCCTCAGGGACCCCAGAAGTCCCTTCCAGCTCCAACCACTCTGACTCTCCAAGCCCAGGAGTTCTGGCCACCTTTCCCCGTCTCAGTAACCTCTCTCCTCCCTGCAGGGCCGGATGCTTCGCTCCGCTCCATCCGGATTGTGGAGAATGACATGGCCATCACTCCCCACTACTGTGCAGCCAGGGATGCATGCAGGTGAGTGAGAGGCAGGGCCCAGCCTCCCCCGGGATGCTGAGTGAGTGCCAGATTGACAGCTCCTGAAGTCCTCTGGTTACCCATAGGGCAGGGACAGCAATTCTGGCTTCCCACATGCTGTCCTGCTAGCCTGCCACAGCCTGCATAGGCCACCTCTGGCAGGGAGGGGCACTCAGTCTCCATCCCCCAGTCAATCCTTGGCCTCTCTGCTGGAATTGCCAGCGGGGAGGCCCATTACTGTCAGCTGCAGGGATGTTTGTGATGTGCTCATCTGACCCAGTAGGAACTGGACTGAGACCCCCACCAGCCCATTTCACACACGCTCCCAGTCATCTAATGACTCTGGGCCACTGCTGACATAGGGCCATGTTTGGAGTTGATGCTCTAGAGGTGAGTGGTTCCATCTCCTCTCCTGGATCCTCTGCCCATCCAGCCCTGATGGGCTGTGTTAGAACCTGCGTGCTGGCGATGAATGGCTGCATCTCACATTAACGATCTCTTGAGCCAAATTACCCAAGCTCCAGCTTGTGCTGCTCCCCAAAAGCCGCAGAGCCTTGCTGGGGTGCTGCCTGCTTGGGGGAGGAACCCAGCTCCCATCCCACAGAAGGTTCCGTCCGAGATATCGAATTCTCTGTCTGTGTCCGCAGGAGAGGAAACATCACCTACCGCATCCCCATCAGCCCGTCCACAGCAGTGAACACCAACCTGACCTTGGAGATGAAGTGAGTGAAAATGCTTGTCTGCCGCTGGTGTCCGAGAGCCAGGGTTACAGTGGGTGGGCGTGTGAGGGGTTTATCAGGGTGACAGTGAGTGGAAGGGGACTCAAAGGGATTCTGAGGGTAACAATAAATACAGAGTAGGGCGGTGTCACGGATCCACAGGATCGGTGCTATGCCCCAGCTTTGGAACAGGAGGAACCCCTCAGTGGGCCAGATCCCCAAGGGGTCTCGCTTTTCCTCCAGGGCAAGCCACACGGCGTCACCGCCTCCTCAGACTGAACCTCTGGGCTTTCTGCACTCCTGCTTCACACTGTGAGCTCCGTTCAGCGAGTCCCATGCAGACAGACTCCTGGCAGAGACGTGTCCATCCTTCAGGGATTAATGCACCTCACCCAGCATTTGCTGTGACACCAAATGGTGTTGTCAGGACAGCTGGGGGAGTCAGTGGGAATGCAGCATAGGAAGGCCTTAGGGTAGCCCAGCTAAGCTGTAGTGACCCCCAGGGTTCAAGCCCCTTGTCTCTCTCAGGCCTGGTCTACACTAGGAAACTAGGTCAGTATAACTACATCACGCAGGCTTGTGAAAAATTCCAGGGCACAAAGGGCAGGAGCGGGTTCTGGGGGACCAGTGGGAAGGGAGGGGCGCGAGGGGGAGGAGCTGGCTCTGGGGGGACCGGTGGTGGGGAGGTTGCGGGGGGGGGGGGGG
>NW_020664441.1:1322348-1332838 GCF_002925995.2 Terrapene triunguis | reverse complement strand
CGTTTCCCTCGGAAGGCTGTTCCAGAACTTCACCCCTCTGACGGTTAGAAACCGTCGTCTAATTTCAAGCCTAAACTTCCCGACGGCCAGTTTATATCCATTTGTTCTTGTGTCCACATTAGTACTGAGCTGAAATAATTCCTCTCCCTCCCTGGTATTTATCCCTCTGATATAAAGAGAGCAATCATATCCCCCCTCAGCCTTTTTTTGGTTAGGGTAAACAAACCGAGCTCCTCGAGTCTCCTTTCAGACGACAGGTTTTCCATTCCTCAGATCATCCTAGTGGCCCTTCTCTGTACCCGTTCCAGTTTGAGTTCATCCTTTTTAAACATGGGAGACCAGAACTGCACACAGTACTCCAAATGAGGTCTCACCAGTGCCTTGTATAACGGAAGCAGCACCTCCTTATCCCTACTAGAAATACCTCGCCTAATGCATCCCAAGACCGCATTAGCTTTTTTCACGGCCACGTCACATTGCCGACTCATAGTCATCCTGCGATCAACCAGGACTCCGAGGTCCTTCTCCTCCTCCATTACTTCCAAACGATGCCTCCCCAGCTTATAACTAAAATTCTTGTTAGTCATCCCTAAATGCATCACCTTACACTTCTCACTATTAAATTTCATCCTATTACTATTACTCCAGTTTACAAGGTCATCCAAGTCTCCCTGCAGGATATCCCGATCCTTCTCCGAATTGGCAATACCTCCCAACTTTGTGTCATCCACAAACTTTATCAGCCCACTTCTACATTTGGTTCCGAGGTCAGGAATAAATAGATTAAATAAAATTGGACCCAAAACCGAACCTTGAGGAACTCCACTGGTAACCTCCCTCCAACCTGACAGTTCACCTTTCAGTACGACCCGCTGCAGTCTCCCCTTTAACCAGTTCTTTATCCACTTACACTTCACTCAGCCAATAACAGTCTTTCAGAGGATCTCTCTTCCCACTACAAGCATTAATTAGCACAACATTCACTAGGCAGATATCCCCACTTCACAGCTGAGGACAGATACTGATATAAAAAGTGGACTTGTGAGAGGGTGTACAAACCCTGCACAGGCAAGAAGGGATTAAAGAGCAGCTTTGGGCTCAGGCAGCCCCACCTGTGAGGCGCATCAATCTCGGAGGAGCCTTGAAAAAGGGAGAAGCCCAGTTCAGAAGAGCCAAGCCTGGGAAGGTGGACAGACGTCGCGTCCTCAGCTCCCAGAGAGTCAAGCTATATTAGATTCTCTGTGAACACAGAGTGATAAGACAGTAGCTGAAAGATCCTGATAGGAGAGAGGAAGTAGTGTTGCTCGTTATTTCTGATCATTTAGTTTTCTGTTGTTTGAAATTTTGAGAACTTGGACTAGGGGGTTGACCGAAAGGCAGACCCCCACATAGAATACAAGCCCCCTCAGGAGATACGGGGACAGTATAGGAAGTAGCAGCCCAAGGGAGAAGCAAGAGGTCTGAGAAGACAGACCTTAACCACTTGCTACAAGGGTCCAGAAAAACTATTAGGCCTTGATCTGGGCCATCGACCTAGTGAGATGTCCTGGGACTTTTCTGTGAAAACCATGGTTTACGCTGAAAGGAGTGGAACCAAACATGACCTGGCCAGACAGCAGAGGTGCCTACACTCGCATCCTGTATCCCTCCTCCTCCTCCTCCTCGCTCCCCTGCCACAGACCCCCTCCTCCCCCACCCACCACAAGAACCCCTGCTCACTGGTGGCTCACTCTTCACTGCCCCGCTCACAGCCAGATCCCCACCGCCCTCCTCACCCTGCTGCTGGCTCACCGCTCACCTCCTTACTCCTCTTCCAGCACCTCCCTGCCACTCACCTCCTCACCCTCACCCGCCGCTTGCTTCCTCACCCCCCCCCCGCCCGCTGCTTGCCTCACCACTCCCCCGCTCGCAGCCAGTCCCCCGCTGCTGGTTCTCCACTTGCCTCCTTACTCCCCCAGCAGGACCCCCGACCCACTGCTCGCCTCGCCACTTGCCTCCACACACCCCCGCCTCACCTTGCTCCTTAAGTGCTGTGTGTCCCACCTGTGTCTCCAGAGAGGTGGTGCATGCAGGAGCAACAGGGAGGAAGAGGTGGGGGGCTGATCTGCCCCACCCCCGGAAACTGCCGTGGCCTCAGGGAAACTTTCTGTATAAAGCCAGGCCTGGCGCCATAGCAGTTCTCCTTGAGTGAGGGATCCTGAAAGCACCAGCACGTAAAGCAGATGACCCCAGCTGCAGCTCCCCATTCCTAGGCCAACTCACTCAAAAAAATTGACAGCTAAGCTCCAATAACGTAACAGCTACCACCAGCCTGGATGCTTTGTAATTGGGCTTCGGACCAAAGTAATTAGCCTCTTCACAGCTATGGAAAGAGGCCCTGTCTCAGCACTTACGTTACTCAACCTCTTGGAAGTTTTCAACAGAGCCATAGGTATGACCCCAGCTATTCCATGCATGCAGGATGGTATGTGGAACTACACTACAGTGGCTCTATTTATTCCTCTAACAGGACCCCCGAGAGTGGTGATGGGTAACAGCTCTTCCAAGCTCCCATCTGCAGAGTCACTCCAGGATCTATCCTGCCTCCCTTCTCTTCACCATCTATAAGAGGCCACAGGCTCTGATGATAGACAACATGCTAAGAGCACGCACCTGTATAACTTATTTTTGGTCCCTTGTAAGGACATTGGAAGGACGCTGACAGGAGACCAACACCTGTTTGAAGAGCAGCTGGCTCAAACATGCACAAGACTGAAATGATGCTGACCAGAAGGGGAAAATTGTCCAAAGAATTACCGGGTTCACTGACCTCCATTTATCAGTTGGTGCAAAGCTTTATGGTCCTGAACAAATCACTAAGCCTTGATAATTGGAGAACATCAGTGGCAAAAAAAAACCCACCACCATCTTCAGCTTGCTAGGAAACTTCCTCCCAGATGAGAAGCTGACCAATGATCCATCCATTTGTCACCTCCAGACAGGATTATCAAACTCACTGCCTCTGAGACTGAATACAATGCAGAGAATCCAACCTGTGCGGAATGAATATACCCCCCTCCCCAATTACTTTACCAGGGCAGACTTCCATAAGCACATTACCTCTGTGCACCACTCCCTCTTGTGGCTTCCAGTCTGCTTCTATTGCCAGTTCCAGGCTGTGGCCTAAAACAATCTTCAACATTTTAACAGATCACAACCTAACTACCAGTGCCGGCTCCAGTTTTTTTGCCGCCCCAAGTGGTGAAGGAAAAAAAAAAAAATTGAGCTGCCGCCGAAGAGGAAGAGAGGGAGTGAAGGACCCGCCACCCAAGACCCGGACATGCCGCCCCAACAATGGACGGAGTGCCGCCCCTTTCTATTGGCCGCCCCAGGCACCTGTTTCCTTCGCTAGTGCCTGGAGCTGGCCCTGCTAACTACATCAGTACCCTCATCTCTCTCCATGACGCCACATCAAGACAGCTCCAATCCTCTGGGACAATGTAATTTACAAAACCCAATACAAAATGAGAGGCAGCGATAAAGGATGCTTGGTTGAGGGAACTGGACTGTGGAATGAACTTCCATTGCAAATTAGATCAATTCAGAGTCAATCTTGGGAGCACTGTGAGAACGTCCTCTTCAATAAAGCTGTACTATTAGGCATTATGTTTAAAATACCCAGACACAGCAACTCCTCACTTAACGTCGTCCCAGTTAACGTTGTTTTGTTGTTACATCACTGATCAATTAGGGAACATGCTCGTTTAAAGTTGTGCAATGCTCCCTTATATCGTTTGGCAGCCACCTGCTTTGTCCCGCTTGCAGGAAGAGCAGCCCGTTGGAGCTAGTGATGGGGGCTTGGAACCAGGGTGGACCGGCAGCCCCCCTAAGTTCCCTGTGCTACAGCCACCCAGCAGGCTATCAATTGCCAGCAGTTCAGGTGTCCCTCTCCCCACTGCTGTGTGCTGCTCTTGCGAGCCTGCTGCTTGCTGTGCAGGGGGTGGGGGGGAAGAGGCGTGCTGATGTCAGGGTGTCCCCATCTCCCTGCTCCTGTACCCCATCTCCACAGAGCAGGGGGGGAGACACAGGGCTCACGATGGAGGGAGCTTGCCGGCAGCAGCTGCTGTCTCAACTTGCTGATCTACTTAAAAAGTGTACTTAGAGTGGGGTCAGCATACTTAAAGAGGCAATATGCGTCTCTCTCTTTCTCTCACACATGCACTCCCCGAACACTTTGGAAAGTGGAGGGAGTGGTGCGCTCCAGTGGGATAGCGTGGGTTCATCATCATGTTCAGTTTCTGCAGGGAATGTTTGCAGCCACTGCCATGCTGTGTCTCCTCCCTCCATTCCTGCTGCCTTGTAGAGTGTGTGGCTACATTAACATATTAACCCTTGAGGGCTCAGCCGAGTGCTAGTTCATCATTTAGCAGCAAGGCATTCCCTGGGAAATATCCCACCCTCTTCCTCCACCACCTCAGCCAAGCTTCACAATCATCATTGCTGTATACAGTATTAAATTGTTGTTTTCCCTGGAACCTAACCCCCTCCTATTTACATTAATTTTTATGGGGAAATTGGATTCGCTTCACAATGTATTGCTTAAAGTAGCATTTTTCAGGAACAGAACTATAACATTAAGCAAGGAGTTAGTGTGTGTGTGTATATATATATATATATATATCCCAAGCAGAGCTTCATACAACCAGGGAAGGGAGAAGAGCACAAAATTCCATAAAGTCCAACAGGACATACTCCATACATTTAATTTTTCTTCAAAGCACTAAGATACCACAGCGGTGGCCATTATAGAAAACCCTAAGCTTGATAAGAATCAGTGACAATTTACAGACCACCTCTCTCACAACCAACAAGTACTAGAAGCGAACATTGTATATCATGAGATTCTCACAATTTGGTCTCTGGACCACACAATCCACAGAGCCCTTCAAAATGGCCCACAGAATGGAACACAGAGAACCAAACAGTGAAGAATTAGGGGTTTGGTGAGGGCCAGTGAGAAATCCCAGCTCTCTCATTGGTTACAGTAAAGGCTCTCCATCTGTTCCGGTCTTTTAATCGATCCCTAAGAGAGAGATCCTTTCACTGATCATAACCCCTTCACCATGGTCCTCTAAAACGTTAGTTCAACAGACTTCTTAACTCTAGTGATGGTCCATGGACTACAGATTGAGATCCACTGTGCTGAGTTAACACTTCATAAAGTGGGAGGATCGCCGCCCTACTGTCAGTGTCTCACAGATACCAACATCTTCAATGTTGAGGCCCTGATTATCCAGCACCAGCTGAGGAGGAGCGGGCACTGTGTGCACATGCCTCATGGACGCTTCCCAAAACAACTGCTGTACGCCCAACTCACCAAAGAAGAAAGGAAATGGGGAGGCCAAAAGAAATGTTTTAAAGACACGCTCAAGATAAACATCAAGCGATGTGGCATTGACACCACACACTGGGAGACAGTAGCCCAGGATAAGGATAACTGGCAAAGACTTGTCACCTTGCCTTGGTCGCAGAAAAACGCCAGAAAAGACAGACAACTGTCACGCAACAATCTGACTTCCAACATCACCTGTAACGTCTGCCGACGAGCCTGTGGCACAAGGATCAGACTCCTCAGTCACCAAAGGACCCATAAAAAATAAAACCTGCGAAAGAGATGGTCCTCAACCTCGAGCTGAGTTAACAGCCTATTCCCAACCCTAGGCCACATTCAACTCTGAGGCCCATTGATTTCAATGGGAGTTACAGAACAAAACCCCTGCTGTAACATGACTGACTTACACCGGTAATGAATTTGGCCATATAACTGTAGATGTGAGTTTATTTGGGAACATGATTTCCTCATTTCACCAAACTTGTACAATAAAATCAGGTCAGTGCCAGTTTGACTTCACACTTCTCCTGCACTAGCTCCATTGTGATACAGGATCACACAGCAGGAAGAACATTAAGATCAAAAGCAGCTATCTACCAGAGAAGGAAGCAGTCTTTTGGAGAGGATGTATCCACTATTAAATAGACACCTGATCTCATTCTCTCTACAAGAAAACAATTACTTTAAAAACATCTTTTCATGGTACATTTCTACACGTGTGAGATGATGTGAAACTTTTTTGTTTGAAACAAACCTTTAACATTATGCCTACGCTCCTTGTCAGTGGATGGCAAGTTACACTGCAGCTTTCCTTATAGTTCACATCTGTAAGAGACAACTGGAAATTAGCCCCATTCTGCACTGCAGAGGGAAGTGGACTCCTTCAGGGCTATACTCAGTTCCTCTCAATATGGCTGCAGTTGGCTGGAGCCTGTGAAAGGGCCATTCTATTTCTGAACACAACAGAGGATCTATCCAGGGGATGCTGATCTTGTGGTGAGATCAGAGCACATCTGAAAGTCAAATAAAGAGCCCCCAAAACACAGAGTAGGACCCCAAAGTTTGCTACATCACAGAACCAGCTTTATTCAGGCTTGAGGTGATGTCACTTGGCAGGACACAGAGTCTGCATCTGCAATAGGCCATATCCTTAAAGTACAAAAATAGAAAAAAGACGGAGCTTCTGTGAGGCCTTCCACCTGGAATCTGAAATGACAGAGGCAGGAAGTTAGAGTGACAGCCTTCCCCCAAAACCAAGCTCCTGCTGCTACCATAACTGCTTCCCACGGCATAAGGTGGGAGTGAGACTAGGACTCAGCAAACTCCAACCCAGCTGAGAAATGGAGGTCAGCTCCTTTAATCGGACCTATTGTCTGACCCAGAAACACATGGGTGAGTGGGATGCTTTACTGAAGCAGTGCCAGAGGGAGCGTGTGTGAAAGCAGGCAATGAGAGACAGAAATTCAATTCCTTAGCCCCGCTCATTCCAGATTCATTTATTTATTCATCGTTTGTCAGAAGACTCTGGGAATCCTAGTTTATAGCATTAAGATTAATTTGGATTCCTCAAATGCACATGTGATTAAAATAACTGGTTTGGGATGGCATGTGTGTGCCGCTGAGCTGCCTTCATTCAAAACCCCCATGTACACAACCCATAGAGGGGGAAATGATAAGCAGCTCCACATCTGCAGAGAAGTGTTGAATAAAGAGCAGAGCTCTGCCTCAGGATAGTTGCAGCCCCTGTTACAGTGCTGGAGAATTAACCAACAGCAGCGATTCCACATATGGGGGAAATGGTGGCATAGCAGCATCTTTGTCCACTGCCCTGTACCCCAACAGTGATCCCTCCAAGGGAAGTTCCTGTACAGAGCATTCACCAGCTCAGGGTGTGACTGTCTCCAGGAGATGAGATATCTACAAATGCTTAACTAGCCATTTTTAAACTAGCATCTATCAGCCTCTGGCAGCTGGGCCTGTAACTGAGGACACGCTGACTAGCTCTATGTTCTGGTTCTACAGGTCTTACCTAGAGTAGGTCCCTGGCTTAGTGTCACACATAGATACCGACCCACAACAGCAAGAAGAGAACTCCAAAGCCCATGAAAAGTGAAGCCACCAGGGAGATAAGCAGTTCCTTGTAGATGTCCCGTGTGTACTTAGTGGAAGTCACTTCATAGCTGAAAAGGCTAGTTAAAGCAATAACCAAAGAGACAGATCAGAGGGCTCACAATACCACATTCTAACTTTGGCCTGAAAATGAACCAAAAGGGTCTGGCAGGGAGGTAGCCTTCCGCAGTAAAAGCTGTTTTATCTGGCACTTCACCAACCGGAAAGCTCTATAAACCGGCATTTCTGATCTTCATTGAAAGTCCAGTTGGCACAGGGCTGGCAGGGGGTTGCGGCGCAAGAGGGGGTGTGGAGCGCAGGCTCTGGGAGGGAGTTTGGGTGTGGGAGGGGTCTTGGGGCATGGGGTGCTGGGTCCGGGGGCCACTCACCTTGGGTGGCTCCCCGCAAGCGGCGACCTATCCCAGGTGCTTCTAGGCAGAGGCACGGCAGGCGGCTCTGCGCGCTGCCTCCGCTTGCAGGTGTTGCCCCCGCAGCTCCCATTGACTGCTGTTCCCGACCAATGGGAGCTGTGGAGACAGCACTTGGGGCGGGGGCGGAACGCAGGGCCACCTGCCGCGTCTCCGCCTAGGAGCAACCGGGATAGGTCGCCGCTTGTGAGGAGTCGCCCGAGGTGAGCACCCCCCAGATCTGGCACCCCGCACCACCTCCCATGCCCCAAGTCCCCTCCCGCACCCAAACTCCTTCTCAGAGCCCATGCCCCGCACCCCCTCCTGCACCCAAAGTCCCTCCCTCTTAGTTAAATGCCATTTTTCACTTACTAGCACCCCCAGCCCCCCAACATGCTGGATAAAATAGCTTTTACTGTACCAGGGTAATATTTACTACGCAATCTAAGATTCCTGCAGAGACTGCTTCCACGGCTTGAAGGGCTCCAGCCAAGCAGCCTTTCCCACTTCATCCTCAACACCAAGTGCTGTCAAAGAACATTATCAAAAAGCAGGTTCACACCAAGCCTGACTCGAACACATCCCCAAGTTGTGGCTCCTCCTTGTTCTTGGCCCTCTTGTCTGCCCTCCTGACTTCTCTACCACCAGCAAATCCTCCCCCCCGTCAGTCCCAGTCTAGGTACACCCACTGCTCAACTTTTCAAGCAATCCAGTTCAACCACAGTGTATCCCGGGGTGGGCAAACTTTTTAGCCCAAGGGCCACATCTGGGTATGGAAATTGTATGGCGGGCCATGAATGCTCACAAAATTGGGGGTTGGGGTGCAGGAGGGGTGAGGGCTCCAGCTGGATGTGCAGGCTCTGGGCTGGGGCCAGAAATGAGTTCAGAATGTGGGAGGGGGCTCCAGGCTGGGGCAGGGCTCTGGCTAGGGATGAGGGGTTTGGGGTGCAGGCGAGTGCTCTGGGCTGGGAGGGAAGGAGGGGGATCAGGGCTGGGGCAGGAGGTTGGGGCGCAGGGCATCAGGGGTGCAGGCTCTGGGCGGCGCTTACCTCAAGCAGCTGCCAGAAGCAGCGGCATGTCCCGCCTCCGGTCCTATGCGGAGACACGGCCAGGCGGCTCTGCGTGCTGCCCTGTCTGCAGGCACCGCCCCTGCAGCTCCCATTGGCCATGGTTCCCAACCAACGAGAGCTGCGGGGGCGGCGCTTGGGGCAGGGGCAATATGTGGAGCCCCCCGGCTGCCCTTACGCGTACAAGTCAGAGGGGGGACATGCCGCTGCTTCTGGGAGCCGCATGGAGCAAGGCCCCTACCCTGCTCCCTGGCTGGAGCAGCAGAGTGGGCCAAGCCCCAGACCCCACTCCCTGGCAGGAGCTTGAGGCTGGATTAAAATGTCTGGAGGACCGGATGTGGCCCCTGGGCCATAGTTTGCCCACCCCAGTGTATCCCCCACCCCAGACTGTTACACCCTCCAAAACTGTGGTTATCTACCCTCTGCTTCCAGCTGATCCACCCCAACTAGGATGTGCCCCTTTTGCTCCCTGAGGCTCCTCAATACTCCTAGTAGAGCCATTCCCGCTTTGCTTTAAAGGGCTCTTCCCCCACGTCCAGCCTCTGCTGTCAGTGGCACCCGGCTACTAATTTCTTGCTGCTCCGTAGTGGATGGATACACGAAGAACCAGGCAGTGAAGAACATGCCAATGGCCAGCAGCACCACGGTGAGGTGCGGGAACACAGCCGGGTTCACCGGGCTGGTGTATCTGCTCATGGCCTCGAGCTCCTGGGAGGAGAGAAAGAGCAGAGCGATACTAGCACCACAGCGGAAGCTGCAGCCCCAGGGCAAGACACAGCCCCAGCCTGTCACCGGGCGGGAGCAGTAACCCCGGCCTCCCACTCAGGCCGGGCAGCGCTGGTCACCACGGGGCAGGACACAGGCGCCATGGGGAGGGGCAACCCCAGGGTCCCAGCTTGACGGGGGGAGCAGGGCTCGGGCCCCACGGGGAGGAGGCGGCTCCGGGGCCCCGGTCGCTGGGGGGGGCGGGGGACTGAATGTGAAGGTTTCGGTCAGTTTCAGGCCTAGACGCGGAGGAAAAGCCCCGCCCCAGGCTCCCAGGGCCGGCGGGGGGGGGGGGGGGGGGGAGGGGGGGGGGCGGCCCCCGGGCCCGGGCCGTCCCGTCTCTCACCATCGCGCCGCTCTCCCCTCCACCGGCGGCCACGGAAGGACACGTCTCCTCCAGTCGCCCCCGCTGCCCCGGAACCGGAAGGAACAGGTGCGCGGCTCCCGGGGAGCGGGGTGCGCGGGGCCGCCCGGACGTTGTAGTCTGCGCGCCGGCCCGTCCGCGCTCTTCCCGGCAAGACACGGCGGGAGGAGCTGGGCGAGCGGGACTACGCTTCCCAGCGGGCAGTGCGCGGCGCGGCGAGCGGCACCCGGCGCGCGATTTCAGAACGCGGGAAGCGAGAGTCAGCGGCGGTGTCTGGAGGCCGCGCGCGTAGCCCAGCAGACAGGTAACCCCCTCCCCCCACGAGAGCGCGCGCCCCGCTGCCCCTCAGTACGTTTTCCGGGTGGGGGGCTCTGGGCGGTCTGCTGGGGGCGCTGTCCCGCCGGTGG
>NW_020664441.1:1263858-1322338 GCF_002925995.2 Terrapene triunguis | reverse complement strand
TGGGGGGCTCTGGGCGGTCTGCTGGGGGCGCTGTCCCGCCGGTGGGGTGGGCTTTCTGCTGGGGCTGCTAGTGGGGTGGGGGCTGGGCTTTCTGCTGGGGCTGCTAGTGGGGGCTGGGCTGTCTGCTGGGGGCACTGTCCTGAGAGTGGGGTGGGGGTGTTGGCTGCAGGGAATGGGTGGTATCTTGGGTGCAGGATATGCTTTGTAGGATGCTGCAGAGCTCCCTGGGGTGGATGTTATATCCTGGGGCACTGAGGCCTATGTGGCAGGGCCGGGCATGCACAGTGTGGCTGTTCCCCCCACCTCCTGAAGAGCTTTTCCCCCTTTGAGCTCTGGCTCATGTTGCCTGCGGGGTGCAATGTGCTTGGGGCCACTCCTGGGTTCATTCCCCTATTTCTTGCTGGTAGGATGGGAATCCATGGCCTGGCCAAGCTGATCGCAGACGTGGCGCCTGGTGCCATCCGAGAGAATGACATCAAGAGTTATTTCGGCCGGAAGGTGGCGATTGACGCCTCCATGAGCATCTACCAGTTCCTGATTGCCGTGCGGCAGGGAGCTGACATGCTGCAGAATGAGGAAGGTGAGACCACCAGCCACCTGATGGGCATGTTCTACCGAACCATTCGTATGGTGGAGAATGGTATCAAACCGGTCTACGTCTTTGATGGCAAGCCCCCCCAGCTGAAGTCGAGTGAGCTGGCCAAGCGGACTGAGCGCCGGGCCGAGGCAGAGAAGCAGCTCCAGGAGGCCCAAGAGGCAGGGGAAGAGGACAACGTGGAGAAATTCAGCAAGAGGCTAGTCAAGGTGACGAAGCAGCACAATGATGAGTGCAAGAAGCTGCTGACCCTGATGGGCATTCCCTATGTGGAGGCACCAGGTGAGGCTGAAGCCAGCTGTGCCACCTTAGTGAAAGCTGGCAAAGTCTATGCAGCTGCCACTGAGGACATGGACTGCCTGACCTTTGGCAGCCCCGTGCTGATGCGGCACCTTACGGCCAGTGAGGCCAAGAAGCTCCCTATCCAGGAATTCCACCTGAACCGTGTCCTGCAGGACCTGGACCTAACATGGGAGCAGTTTGTGGACCTGTGCATCCTTCTGGGCTGTGACTACTGCGAGAGCATACGTGGCATTGGGCCCAAGCGTGCTGTGGAGCTCATCAAGCAGCATAAGACCATTGAAAAGATTGTGCAGCACATAGATCCCAAGAAGTACCCCCTACCTGAGAACTGGCTGCACAAGGAGGCCCAGCAGCTCTTCCTGCAGCCTGACGTGGTGGACCCTGAGGCTGTGGAGCTGAAGTGGAGCGAGCCGGATGAGGATGGGCTTGTCCTTTTTATGTGTGGGGAGAAGCAGTTCAATGAAGAACGGATCCGCAATGGGATCAAGAGGCTGAGCAAGAGCCGCCAAGGCAGCACTCAGGGCCGGCTGGATGACTTCTTCAAGGTGACTGGCTCCATCACCTCAGCCAAGCGTAAGGAGCCAGAACCCAAGGGCTCAGCCAAGAAGAAAGCAAAGGGCAATAGTGCAGCAGCAGCAAAGTTCAAAAAGGGGAAATAACCAGACCTTCCAGAACTGTCCTAGTTCTCTTCCACTCCCAGATCCTCCAGGGGTTTAAATTTGTTAGAAGATCCTGTATTCTTCCTGCACTGCTCTGAGTTATACCCTGCAGGGGAGAATGGTACCTGTGCTGCTTCCGCTCCTCCATATAGTGCTTCCCTGTCAGTGAACCAGATGACAGTCTCGTAGCACAGAAGCAGTATAGGCACAATGCTGCGGGAAGAGAGGGACAAAATTAGTGGAAGGGTGGGGGAATTTGACAAACCAAGGGGCGAGGGAGCTGTACTAGCAATCCAGTGACAGTGTTCATCAGCTTCAGACTTACTTTGTCCAAGGCCAGACTGGGGGTGCTGCAAAGATTGTGCAAGCAACACCTTGTGTCACTCTGGCTGACTGAAGGAGTGCTGTTGACTAGCCATAATGCAAGCCAAATCCAAATACTGAAAAGGAGGATGTCAGCCAAATGGACCAAGAAATCAGCTCAAAGTAGAGTGTGGAAGAGATGGCGACTGAAGCAGAAAGTGGGGAAGAAATGCGTAAAATCCAAATGTGTGGGGGGGGGGGGGGGAGGTAGAGAGCTACAGAAAAAAGGGAATATCTTACTTTAATGGGGATTCTCTATGGTCTTCCTTCGCTTATCTGTATGTATTAGATTGGTAATTAAGTGATTGATGGAGAGAAAACATAGACATTTAAAATCCTCTTGAAGTTTTAAACTCTCCCCCTCCCCTATTTATAGAAGTATCTGATCAGGGAGGGGAAGATTCTTCCCCCCACAGAAAGTACTGAAATTTAACCATTTGATGCAGATTATTTTGGTTCCATTCCAGATCCCAGCCCTGTGTTGGTTTGGTCCCAATATGTAAATGAGGCGGAGCTGTGAAGGAATTGTAACTCCCCAAGTTTAACATTTGTCACTAGGTTTTATTTTATTTTTTAAGTTTTGAAGAAAAATGTAAATAAACCTAAAAATGGAAAACTGTTCAGTTGTTCATTCGGATTTGAAATTACTGCTTCACTGCAGCCCATTCCAAAGAAAAAGTTACTCAAATGGAATAAAGGTTAGAAATCCATAGGAATAATGCAAGGTGAGAAAAACCTTGAACATTATCCCAGCCCTTCTCACAAGCTGCATTCATTTTAGCAGAGATTTCCAGGCTCTGTGGAATGTGAAGGAACTAGGATTTAGGGAAAGACATTTGGTCTTCCCTTGTGCCATTCTCTGCTTCTCCAAACTGTACAGGGGACCTAATACTATTTGCATTTTCCATTATAAAAGTGCTGTACAAACATGAATTTGTGCCTCTTGATTTTCCATATCATTACAATGGGAAAAGAGAGACCGATGAAGTGGTTCACTCATGAGCAAAAGTGGTCTTGCAGATTCAGTGTTGGATTTGGGCATAAGGTGATCTGAAATTTCAATCCTGGCTTGGATGGTAATTTGGTTTAGGCTTTATACAAGTCGATTAAGTTATCTGAGATTCAGTTTTCCTCATTTATAAAATGGGAACAGTGATACCTACCTCACAAGGTGTTTGAGGCTGAATTAATTAGTTTTATAAAGCACTTTGAGATCATGGAATGGAAGGTGCTATTGGCAGGAGAATATCAGGATCACTGAAGTGACAGCAGAAGATAGATCTCTTGAACATTTTTGCCATCTTGCTTGGTTGCTACATTAATATCTCTCTTCCTCTGCCATCTAGTAGTTGTTGGTCTGGTAGCTGACGACGTGTATAGGCGTAGCCTGCATTCATCAATTGGCATGTTCCATACGGTACAATTTTAAGTGAGCAAAATTCCAACTCAGTAAATATAAAATAGAAGTCCATATTGAAGCCACCTGAACAAATCAAATTTGTGCTTTCTAGGACAAGCTGGAGTTTGAAATGACATTAGACCAATTTTCAAACAGAAGAAACAATGTTGAAGTTGGAGGAGGGAATCATCTCACAAATGCTCTGTCAGGTTATAACCAAATTTTTCTCAAAAAGTCATTTTCCTCTGGCAGACAGGTACATTTACAGAAGATTGATTTAACTTTGTCAAAATTAAAAGGTGGAAGGGGTGTCAGAAGCAGCTTTCTAATGGAAAATCAGCCAGCTCATCTCTGCAGGTTGCTGGACCTTTGATGGTGCTGGGTCTGACTGACTAGCTTATTGCTTTGTAATGGAAAGCTAACCACCTAACATTCAGTGTGTAATAGGTACCTTACTTTAAGCAACTGAGACAAAGGGTACATTTTTCACCTAAGTCCTATTTTCAAAAGTGATTTAGGCACCTAAGAACCTTAGTCTCATAACTCAATGGGACTTAAAAGGTTAAGTGCCTGGCTGAGTCACTATTGAAAATTGGACTTAGGGATGTGTTGGTTATTTATTTTTTTTTTTAATTTACCCAAAGTTTTAAGTAGTGAATGTAGAGAAACTAGCCTGCTGAAACTCATTTAGTCCAGTCCCCTGCACCCATGGCAGGACTAAGTATTATCTAGAGCATCCCTGACAGGTGGTTGTCTAACCTGCTCTTAAAAATCTCCAACGATGGAGATTCCACCACCTTCTTAAGCAATTTTATTCCAGTGCTTAACTAACCTGACAGGAAGTTTTTCCTGATGTCCAGCCTAAACTGCCTTTGCTGCAATTTAATCCCATTGCTTCTTGCTCTATCCTCAGAGGTTAAGGAGAACAATTTTTCTTCCTCCTCCTTGTAAAAACCTTTTATGTACTTGAAAACTGTTATCGTCCCCTCTGTCTTCTCTTCTCCAGACTAAACAAACCCATTTTTATTCAATCTTCCCTCATAGGTCATGTGTTTCTAGATCTTTAATAATTTTTGTTGCTGTTCTCTGGACTTTCTCCAATTTATCCACATCTTTCCTGAAATGTGGTGCCCAGAACTGAACACAATACTCTAGTTGAGGCCTAATCAACATGAAGTAGAATGGAAAAATTGCTTCTCATGTCTTGCTTACAACAGTCCTGCTAATACAGGAGTAATAATGGATCTTGGATCTTTACCTTTCCACTGCAGAGCAACATTACAGATATTCCCAGTTTAGGTTATTATCTCTGAGGCAGGGCTGCTGGGGAAACTGATTTATTGAATTTAGTTTTTTAATGATGTTGTGGACCCAATTCAGTGTTCCCGGCCAATGGGAGCTGGGGAGCCAGCACTCGGAGCAGGGGCAGCATGCGGAGCCATGGTTGACTTTATGCCTAGGAACCAGAGGGACGTGTCGTCTCGTCACTTCCCGGGAGCTGCACAGAGCCCTCTAACAAATAAACAATAAAGGTCTGAAGGAGACTTTCTAGTAGGTCAAAGAGAATACTAAATCTACGAAAATTTGCTCAGTGAACGGGAATGCAGGAAAAATACAGAAAATAAACTACTCCTGCACAGTTCCAGTTCATAGAGGATCATGGACCTGTTCCCTTTACCCCCCCTTGAAAGCCATGAGTCTGACTGGGTATTGGTGGGATGGGGTAAAATACCATACATCATATGTTCCTGCAGGGACTGCTTTTAAATTGTTAGCATTTTTCAAGTGATACACTTAGTGATACACCTGAAATACTACAGATGATATCTCTGTTTAGAGGAGATAATACTGTGGTATTTGTGGGCAAATGTTCCCTTTTTATTGGAGACCACTGGTCTTGATTTCAGCATTGTGAGTAATGGATTGGTGGAAGGCAGTAGAATATGGGTATTAAAATACTGACACAAATTTTGAGAAATTAAGAAACCTTGGAGTCCGTCTAGTTCCCAATGAATCATTGGACACACTCCTACCTTTTAAACCACCTTTGCATTTTCCTAATCTGGTGCTCTGGGGGCTGGTGCAGCCCATGGTTCAAGTAAATATAGCAGTGTATGGCTGCAGTCTAGGATAGTACGTTGACCTTTCTTCGTCCACCTCCAGCCACATTCCTACGCTAGGAGCGATAGAGGAGGGCAGCATAGGGCTGCATGGCACCTTGGTCAATGATCTCTCAATTAATAAAGTTCATATATGTACATGGTGATTTTTGGGGGACAAATGAGCATGGCTTCTGTAAACTTCAGTTGTGTCTCTCCAATCTACTGGGAAACTTGCAGCTTGTCAGCAAAATAATTGATAAATGAGATCCAGTTTGTATAACTGATCTGCATTTTCAAAAACATTTGACTAAATCTTTCACAAGTGGGCAGAAAGGAAACTAACTTGTTATGGAGTGAGAGGTAAAGTCTAGTCATGGATTTAGGAACTGGCTAAAAAAAACATAGAACAAAGACTAGGGATAAGGATCATTTTCAACATGGGACAAGGTTAACAGCAGGGATCCAGGTGCTCTTCCTTCTCCCTCCACTGCCAGTTCTCATTATGGCAGCCTGCCCTGCAGAGTGGCTGATAATCTGGGCTCCCCCCACCCCTAGATCTCACCGTGGCGTCCTGTCCTGCATAGTGACTGATGATCTGGGCACCCCTCGTGTGCTCCTGGTAGAACTGGCTGATGTCATAGACCTTCCTGTCAATTACCAGCCACCGCTCCTGCTGCGGGTGCCCCGGCCCATGCAGAGTCCAATGTCCTCCCAGGTGAACAGCTGCACAGAGGAGCCCGCATCAGACTGTGGGTCCTTTTTTGCCTCCTTGCCTTCACGTGCTGGCTGCAGCGCCATCACTACACTTCTCACTTAGTCCCACTGATCCTCTGCCTGCAACTGTCACCTGCCTGATCAGACACTGTGCAGGCTCTGCCTTTTTACGCTATCTGTGTAGGGAGTAATGACGCAGCCTGCCAAGCACTGCACCCTTCTGCTTGCCAAATGGCTACAAGGCTCCTCCCACGGCCTTACTCCTTTCATAAATCTTTCTCCCTTTGTTCAGCTCCCTGCCACAGAGAGTAATTTAACTTCCATGATCCCCCAAGAGCACTCTGCTCCACCTGGGATGACACAGTGGGACAGATCCAGATTGTAGTTATCAAGCCCTGGGAACAGAGTATTGTCCCTATCAGAAAATAATCAGACTGTACCCAAGTCTTCAAGTACTTTGATCACAAACTTACCCATGCCTGCTCCCAGCCTGGCTGCTCACAATTAAAAAAAGAAAAATTACACAAACATACACCACCACAACAGACCCCCTAGCAGCTGCACACACCCACACCCACACTTCTCAGTCCCAGCGGAACAGCGAGAAAATCAACATTTTGTTCTGAGCTTTTCTGTTCTTTGTTTTTGTTATGTGTTTGATACAAGGGCGATAGGTGCTGTTTAGAAACCCTATATAGATAAATAGAAGCCAAGAGAACAAGTGACTGAGCCCTTGTCTACATAAGAAAGTTGAATTGGTGTAATTTATATAATTATTCCGATATATGTAAACCAAAAGGGTTATTTCCCCATTGCCTTGCATACACTAGTGTAAGATACTTTTTTTCCCCTTCAGAGGTTGGCAAGGTATTCCGCTGAAGATAACATCTCTGTATGAACTGTGCTATGCCAGGTGCAAACAGAACAGAGAAACGGTAATAGTAGTTATCATTTCAGAAGTGGCCACCATGGGGCGCAGATAAAATGTTGCTTTTCAGTGACTTTTCTCAGTTTCATAATTCCGTTCCTTATATCTCATACTATTCTGACGTCAGCATGGAGATGGTAATACCTTCAATTATTTCCCTTAAAGAGGGTTCCTGCACAATGGTGTAGTGTTCCCAAAGTAAAAGTCCTTTTCTTGTGTGCAAGTGTGAGGGGAGGCCAAAATTAAAGGGGCAGATTAGGAATTGCAGTTGAGTTTTTGCAGGTTGTCTTAACTTTGGAGGACGTGGCCCTGAGACATATCACAAAAAGGCATAGGAAGGCTAGGGACCAGCTGGGTAGATTTGCTGCAGTGCTATTTGCCAGGATGGTGCCCCCAGAGTTAATGCTGGAATGGAGGGAAAACATCAATTATAGAGGCTGGTGTGGAAAATCAACTTTATCTTGTAATTAGGGGGACCCTATTTCCCAATGGGAAAATGGGACACCGTGTGGGGCTAGCTCAAGCCCCTCTCGCACCACCACCTGCCCCCCATTGCTGGGTTCGCTGCTCACCAGAGCCCTGCCTGTCCCCCCACGCGCGAGGCTGGGGCTGGGGCTGCCATTGGCATTGCTGCTCACTCGAGCCCTTCCTGCCCCCCTCCGCCCCGCACGGGACTGGCATCGCTGCACGTTCCTCTGCACCCCACTTTTTTGACAAAAGTGAGTCTTTGTCCCATTTACTCTTGCCAACTGATCAAGCTGGCAAGAGCAAATGGGACAAACGCCCACTTTTGCCAAAAAAGTTGGGATGGCTGGAATAGGGCTTAAAAAAGGGACTGTCCCAGCCAAAATGGGACATGTGGTCACCCAACTTGTAGTGTAGGGGGGGGGAGGGATAGCTCAGTAGTTTGCACATTGTTATACAGACAAAACTACACAGGATCTTTTCAGGGGGCAAAACAAAGATGCCACATTTATTATGATAATACAATTTGATCTATAACCACTAGCTAATGCCTTCACACACACACACACACACACACACACACTCTCTCTCTGCAGCTGCTTGATAGTTATCAGTCCTGAATGTAGCTTGAGTTCGCAGCTTGGGATCGTAGCTCGTGGCAGCTAACTGGCCAAGAAAGCTGGGCACGAGGAGGAGCTGGGTCTCTGTCGGGCACGCACTGACACCCCTTGATGTTGATGGCAGAATGTTACCCAAAGTCTCTCAACTCACCCATCTTTTTATAGGCTTTTAGTTTGAATTCAAAGTCTCTGGGTCTTCCTGTGTCACGCTGCCTCTGGGTTTGGTGATTGATCACCCATCAATTGCAGACTTGACTTTCAGCCTCGGACCTGGCTTTGATCTTCCTTCTATTGTACCTTTTCTTTTTTAGGGTGGACTCTTCTTACTTTGTTTAGGGTTGTGGTCTGCATCTTCAGCCGTTGTATTTCATCAGGACAAACTGGCGCTGGAGGTTGATTTTATCATCCATACATACCTCATTCACACATTTAAACTAAACTAATACGATTACAGCAGAGTTTGCAAAAATGAAGGTTGCAGCAGGAAGCTTTTTACAAAATGGAGTAAGCGTTTTAAAATGGGGTTTGAATTACAATATGGCGAACAGTGAACAGAAGTTACAATGTAGGCAAGTGTAATGAATGGTGAACAGAAGTTACAATATTTAGATACTGAAACAGTGCAAGTCTCAGGGTATGTCTACACTACGAAATTAGGTCGAATTTATAGAAGCCGGTTTTATAGATATCGGTTTTATACAGTCGATTGTGTGTGTCCCCACATAAAATGCTCTAAGTGCATTAAGTCGGCGGACCGCGTCCACAGTACCGAGGCTAGCGTTGACTTCCGGAGTGTTGCACTGTGGGTAGCTATCCCACAGTTCTTGCAGTCTCCGCCACCCATTGGAATTCTGGGTTGAGATCCCAATGCCTGATGATGCAAAAACAGTGTCACGGGGGGTTCTGGGTACATGTCATCAGGCCCCTCCCCTGCAGTCAGAGCAACGGCAGACAATCAATTCGCGCTTTTTAACCTGGGTTACCTGTGCAGACAACTTACCACGGCAAGCATGGAGCCCGCTCAGCTCAGCTCAGCTCAGCTCACCGTCACCATATGTCATCTGGGTGCTGGCAGACGTAGTACTGCATTGCTACACAGCAGCAGCTAATTGCCTTTTGGCAGTAGATGGTGCAGTATGACTGGTAGCCGTCATCGGCTATCTGGGTGCTGGCAGACGTGGGGCTGCATTGCTACACAGCAGCAGCTCCTTGCCTTTTGGCAGTGGATGGTGTATTACGATTGGTATCCGTCGTCGTCGTACTCCTCAGTGAGTTCAATCAGAGGCACCCGGGAAAGTTCTTCAGCAGATTCCTCTAAGAAATACTGCACCAAACTTTCCACTCTGGGCATCTGATTCTTGACGATGATGGCTATCAATCGTAGTACATCATTTTCTGCCAAGCACCCAGAAGATGCCGATGGCTATCAGTCATGCTGCACCGTCTGCTGCCAGCTTAAGATGTAAAAAATAGATGGACCAGATTTGTTCTGTATTCATTTGCTTCCCCCTCCCTCCGTGAAATCAACGGCCTGCTAAACCCAGGCTTTTGAGTTCAATCTTTGGGAGGGCCATTCTGAGTGACAGTTGTTTGTGTTTCTCCCTGATGCACAGCCACCTTTGTTGATTTTAATTCCCTGTACCTGTACGCCATGTCGTCAGTCGCCCCTCCCTCCCTCCATCAGTTTCGCGCCTTTTTTCAGACCAGACGCCATAGCACTGGGATGATGGAGCCCGCTCAGATCACCGCGGCAATTATGAGCACTATGAACACCACGCGCATTGTCCTGGAGTATATGTAGAGCCAGGACATGCCAAAGCAAAACCAGGACCAGCCGAGGACGCGATTGCAGCGTGGCGACGAGAGTGATGAGGAAATTGACATGGACATAGACCTCTCACAAAGTACGGGCCCCAGCAATGTGGAAATCATGGTGTTACTGGGGCAGGTTCATGGCGTGGAACGCCGATTCTGGGCCCGGGAAACAAGCACAGACTGGTGGGACCGCATCGTGTTGCAGGTGTGGGACGATTCCCAGTGGCTGCGAAACTTTCGCATGCATAAGGGCACTTTCATGGAACTTTGTGACTTGCTTTCCCCTGCCCTGAAGCGCCAGAATACCAGGATGAGAGCAGCCCTCACAGTTGAGAAGCGAGTGGCGATAGCCCTGTGGAAGCTTGCAACGCCAGACAGCTGCCGGTCAGTCGGGAATCAATTTGGAGTGGGCAAATCTACTGTGGGGGCTGCTGTGATCCAAGTTGCCAGGGCAATCAAAGACCTGATGATATCAAGGGTAGTGACTCTGGGAAACGTGCAGGTCATAGTGGATGGCTTTGCTGCAATGGGATTCCCAAACTGTGGTGGGGCGATAGACGGAACCCATATCCCTATCTTGGCACCGGAGCACCAAGCCACCGAGTACATAAACCGCAAGGGGTACTTTTCAATGCTGCTGCAAGCCCTGGTGGATCACAAGGGACGTTTCACCAACATCAACGTGGGATGGCCGGGAAAGGTACATGATGCTCGCGTCTTCAGGCACTCTGGTTTGTTTCAAAAGCTGGAGGAAGGGACTTTTTTCCCGGACCAGAAAATAACCGTTGGGGATGTTGAAATGCCTATCGTTATCCTTAGGGACCCAGCCTACCCCTTAATGCCATGGCTCATGAAGCCGTACACAGCCAGCCTGGACAGTAATCAGGACCTGTTCAACTATAGGCTGAGCAAGTGCCGAATGGTGGTGGAATGTGCATTTGGACGTTTAAAAGCGCGCTGGCGCAGCTTACTGACTCGGATAGACCTCAGCGAAACCAATATCCCCATTGTTATTGCTGCTTGCTGTGCGCTCCACAATATCTGTGAGAGTAAGGGGGAGACATTTATGGCAGGGTGGGAGGTTGAGGCAAATCGCCTGGCCGCTGATTACGTGCAGCCAGACACCAGGGCGGTTAGAAGAGTACAGCAGGGCGCGGTGCGCATCAGAGAAGCTTTGAAAACCAGTTTTGTGACTGGCCAGGCTATGGTGTGAAACTTCTGTTTGTTTCTCCTTGATGAACCCTCTGCCCCCCCCCCCCCCGGTTCACTCTACTTCCCTGTAAACCAACCACCCCACCTCCCCTCCCCTCTTCGAGCACCGCTTGCAGAGGCAATAAAGTCATTGTTACTTCTCATTCATGCATTCACACAACTGGGGGATAATTGCCAAGGTAGCCTTTAAAACTTTAACACTTATTGAAGGCCAGCCTTCTGATGCTCGGGCAATCATCTGGGGTGGAGTGACTGGGTGGCCGGAGGCCCCCCAACCGTGTTCTTGGGCGTCTGGGTGAGGAGGCAATGGGACTTGGGGAGGAGGGCTGTTGGTTACACAGGGGCTGTAGCGGCGGTCTCTGCTCCTGCTGCCTTTCCTGCAGCTCAACCATACGCTGGAGCATATCAGTTTGATGCTCCAGCAGCCAGAGCATCGACTCTTGCCTTCTGTCTGCAAGCTGACACCACCTATCATCTTCAGCCCGCCACTTGCTCTGTTCAGCCCGCGATTCATCCCGCCACCTCTCCTCTCGTTCATATTGTGCTTTTTTGCACTCTGACATTGACTGCCTCCACGCATTCTGCTGTGCTCTTTCAGCGTGGGAGGACATCTGGAGCTCCGTGAACATATCATCCCGAGTCTGCCGTTTTCTCCTTCTAATCTTCGCTAGCCTCTGCAAAGGAGAAACATTTGCAGCTGGTGGAGAAGAAGGGAGAGGTGGTTAAAAAAGACACATTTTAGAGAACAATGGGTACACTCTTTCACGTTAAATTTTGCTGTTCACATTACACAGCACATGTGCTTTCATTACAAGGTCTCCTTCTTGCTAGGGATAAAACGGACCCTCCCTTCCCACCAGGCTTAACCCCCTCTTTTGGTGATTTGCTTTCAATAGATGCCTGTGTCTGTTCAAAGGTATCAGCTAGAGATGCCATCTCGTCCACAGACTTTACATTTTTGTCCCATAGACACTGCTTTACATCTGCCTTATATGCCTAGGAAATGCTCTTGAGCAACAAGACCAAACATTCCCTCACAGCTTGTAACACCTTTGCCCCTCACCCATTTTCCCATCAATTCTTTCATTTTGTTCACATATTCCCCATTATTCATGCCAATATCCCTCTTTCATGCCAATATTCCCTCATTATGCATGCCAATATCCCTGATACTTGACAATATCCCTCTTAAGATTCCTAAATTTAACTCTATATGTTTCAGGGGTAATCTAAAACCTTTGCAAAACAGTATTTTTGAATTTATAATAGTCTAAAGCATCCTCAATGGGCACTTCATTCAATACATTTAGAGCTTTATCAGTTAATTTCACAATCAAGGTAGGAACTCTGTTGGCGTAAGGGATTTCATGCACTGCACACAGCCTTTCAAAGGTAGTCAAATATTCAGAAATATCATCTGCTTCATTGTATGAAGGACATAAATGGTCCCAATTGTGGATTTTTGGAGTGGTGGGGATCGTTGGGGTCGGTGGGTTCTGGTTCTGCTTCTCTAGGAGGTCCAGTTGGTGTTTTCTATCTCTTTCTTTCTCCTCAGATTCTCTAGCTCTTAGTTCTGGGGCCCTTAGATGTGTTTGTTTCTGGTTCGGGTTCTCTCTTTCTCTTTTATCTTGAGATCCTTTAGCTCCAATATTCTCTGGGGCTCCCTTTCTTATTCTGCAACCTGCAGTCTAAACAGCTCCAGCTTCACAGTGGCTTCACTGCTTTCACTCATTTTCCTGCTTTTCTGTCCCTCCTTCCCTTTCCCGAAATAAGCAAACAGAAAATAACAAACTGGTGCCTCCTCCTGACTGTCCTTAACCACCACACCTGTATTGTGTGTTATACCCTTAGTCCCTGTGCTTGGCGAACATAAGTCCACCAGGAATATCTGGTGGGCATTGCTGAGTCGCAAGGTGAAGCAATACCCCCGGTGTGTCTCCAGTGAGTGAGTCACTGAATTGTAACTCCTCTGCTGGACAATGGCTGGTGATGTCTGTTTGGCACCTGCCCGGGCATTGGTTACCTCCCTTGCTATTGTCTTTGAGGGAGCTAATATCTGGCTCTTCCCAAACCCACAACATATTTTGGTGACAACTATACAACACAATTCTCATAACTTCATATGCATTACTGATATACATATTTAGTTGGAACAGTGGGTTTTGAAGGAACATAACCTTTCTCATGATACTTACAAGGCATGCTTTATGTGCATGTGATGGGGTGGGAGAGACCCCCGTCCACTGCTCTTGGTCTCCAGGCCATGGGACCTAAGGGCAGGAGTCCATAGAGATGCCCTGATCCACAGGGTTTTAAGGCCCACTGGCTGGAGTCTATGGAATTGCCTTGCTCCACAGGGGAATAGGGTCATGTGACCCTCGTCTGGGGGATAGCCCTTCTCTGCCGGGCAGTAAGGCCTAGTGTCCAGAGACCATAGGGGTACCCTGGGGTTTGCAAGGCAGTAAGACCCGATGGCCAAAGTCAATAGAGATACCCTGGGTCTACAGGGCAGTAAGGTGTAGCGGCCAGAGTCATTAATGATCCCCTGGGCTCATTGGCATCCAGGTCTAGCAACCCGAGTCGATGGAGATACCCCTGTGGGCGGGGCTGTATGACCTAGTGGTTGGAGCCAACAGAGTCACCTTCTGGGCACAGCTGTATGGCCCAGCGGGTCAAGAGTGTGGCACTCTGGGTGGGGCTGTAGGGCCTAGCAGCTGGAATCAATAAAGTCATCCTCTGGGCAGCATTGGATGGGCTAGTAGCGGGAGTCAATAAAGTTGCCCTCTGAGCGGAGCTGTAGGATCAAGTGGCTGCTTGGGGCGGGGAGAAGTGTGGGCCGCCTCCCAGGAGGGGGGGTGGCAGCCAGGTAGGGAGACCCAGGCCCTCCTGCTCCAGGTCCCAACTCAGGGCCCTTGCAGTGGTGAGTGAGTCCGCCACTGGGTCAGCCGGTATCCATCCGCAACACACTGACCCGCTTCAGGACAATGACTTGTGTTCCCCCCGCCCCCCGGCTACTCGCTACCTTGTCACTCCCGTCTGTGATCTGTGCGTCTTCACTGTCTCTGGGTTCTTCGGCCGGTGCAACTCCCTGTAGCCCGGACCTCCCTGGGGTATCCACAGGTATCTGGGTGTCCGTGTGGGTCTCGGCGCCTCTGGCTTCTGCAGTCCAGGGCTTCAGTGGTTCCTGGGCATGAGCCAGCAAGGAGCATCCTTCCTCTCTGGCGGTCAGCCCAGACTGACCCGGGCTGCTCCCTCTTATACTACTGCTACACCTGGAGCATGCCCGGTAGGGACTTGGGGGCGTAGCTTCCTCTACCAACAGTGAGGAGTTAACCCTGGGTGAGTTCACCCCATCATACACCCTCCCCCTCAAGAGGGCACCTGGTGGGGGCTCTTTCTTTCTCCCCTCCCCTGCTACCCTAAAAAACAAATTGGCATTGGCATGCACTTTCCCGGGGTGATGTAGTACCTGAAAGTCGTATGGTTGCTGGTAGGGTGACCAGATGACAGAGGTCAAATATCGGGACGCGGGGGTGGGGAATGGGGAAAAAAAAAAAAAAAACCAAGCGGACGGCAGAGCAGGCTGGAGAATGCAGGCATCAATGCCGTCACTGCTCTGATTCAAAGCAAGCGCTCTACCATTTGAGCTAATCCACCTGCCAAAAAAAAAAAAAAAGGCCCTAATCTGATGTCATCCCATTGCAACCTGTTGCTTGTATCTGAACTGGCTGTAGGAGGTGTCTTTCTCTGGGGCTGGCTAACTCAGACTGTGGTGCTACTAACATCAACATTGTAGGTTTGAGTCTCTATGCTGGTTACTAGCTACCTGTAGACAGGCTTTGGCCTCTGGTTCTTGCTCTTGTCCATGACTGCTATGGGCAAAGGGCCAAAAGAAGGAGGTGGCCCAAGTGCTCCCCAGGGAGCCGGTGAGAGCTGTTGCCTCAGCTCTTAGAGAGCCCTGACCTGCCCACTTTGTTCCAGAGGCCATAAAGTACCCTCAGCGGCCTGTTGCTCCTCTCCAAAATGACCAAGGGAGCAGTACTTCTGGTGGGCCAGCTAGTTCAGTAGAGTGTGGTTCTAGTGACCCCTGCAAAATCCCACTGCCTCCAGCCTTGTTCTCCATGACCCCCAAGGAAATGGTGACTATATCCAGCCTTGCTCTCCATGACACTGTATAAACCCACTGCCTCCAGATTCACCCTTATTGACCCCCTCCATGACTGTAGCTGCCTCCAAAGATTTATTTGTTGACCCATTTTTGGTTCCCACTACATAAAGCCATGCTCTGTTGGACCCCAACTGTTTTCAGCTTCACCCTCAGTCTGTAAGCAAGGATTGGCCTGTCTCCCAAGGTCTGTGAGAGTGAGGGATCGTCCTTCAGGAAAGGTTGTACAGTCCTTGCTTACAGACAGCCCCCCAACCTGAAGCAAATACTCAACAGCAACTACACACCACACAACAAAAACACTAACCCAGGAACCTACCTCTGCAACAAACCCCACTGCCAACTCTGTCCACATATCTATTCAAGGGACACCATCATAGGACTTAACCACATCAGCACACTATCAGGGGCTTGTTCACCTGCACATCTACCAATGTGATATATGCTATCATGTGCCAGCAATGCCCCTCTGCCATGTACATTGGCCAAACCAGACACTCTCTTCACAAAAGAATAAATGGACACAAAGCAGACATCAAGAATTATAACATTCAAAAACCAGTCAGAAAACACTTCAACCTCCCTAGACACTCAATAACAGACTTAAAAGTGGCAATTCTTCAACAAAAAAACTTCAAAAACAGACTCCAATGAGAAACTGCAGAACTGGAATTAATTTGCAGACTGGACACCATCAAATTAGGCCTGAATAAAGACTGGGAGTGGATGGGTCACTACAAAAACTAAAACCTAATTTCCCCATGCTAATTTCCCCCTACTGTTAGTGAAATTAACACACACAAATTCATTTGGAGTTTACATAATGTAAAGTAAAGATCATATTTTATTTGACTTCACAGAGTGCAAATAAGTCTGGTCCTGACTACCCTAAGGCCTGGTTTACACTTGCAAGTTTTTTTGCCAAAAGGCAGCTTTTGGCAATGAAACAGCGGAGGAGTACACACTGCAAAGTCACTTTTTGCCATGAAACTCCTCAGTTGCAGCGCTGTAATAAAACCACCTTGAGGAAAGTGATAAGGCTTTTTGTGCAAAGGTTTTAACAAAACCACCTCACGGAGAGTGATAAGGCTTTTTGTGCAAAGGTTTTATTGCCAAAGAGCCAGTGTAAACACCTTGCTTGCTTTTATCCTTGTAATTGGCCTCCAGAGGTGTCCCACAATGCCTGCAGTGACCACTTTGCTCATTGTTTTGAACTCAACAGCCCTGCAGGCATGAACTCCTCCCGTTTCAAAGCTCCGTTCTGACAGCCAATGCTGTGCTGCTCTGCTCCGGAAAACAAAGAGCAAATCAGGGGTTGATGTTGGGGGTTTCCCCCTCCCCTGCCTCAGTACTGGTTGCTTTTGGCGGCTGTCTGAACTTAGGAGACAGCATGCCGCCGACACACTCACTCTCCCCCAACACACACTGTCTGTCTCTCCCCCTTACACACATGCTCCCTGTCATACACCCTTCTCCCCACCCCACTTCAGTTGAAAAGCGGCTGACAATCTAGTAGGATGCCCATGGAACGATAGGATTGAGAAACCTGCATCATGTGACGCTGTCCTTACCCCACGAGGCACTGCAAACCCTTCCCAAAGCACCCCGCTGCCATTTGCATAGTGGGATAGCTACCACAGTGCACTGCTCTCTGTGTCCTTGCTAGTGTGGATGCGCTCCAGTGACACAAGGAGCTGGTGAGCACATGCAACAGCAGTTTTAATTAAAGCACTTTAATAAAAGTGGTATAACTTTTGGCGAAAAAACTTGGCAGTGTAGATGTAGCCTTAGGATCTTCCACCCTGGAAAAGAGAGAGAAAAACTCCCGCCTACCATCTCATAGCTACTTTGACCTTAATTCAGCAAAGCACTTAAGCACCTTTGAAGTCAATGGGATTTTAGCACATTCTTTTGTGCTTTCTTGAATCAAGGGTTCTGTTTTCAGGGAGTCTTGAAAAGAAGCAGTCAGTGCAGAAGAAGTCTATATTTACTAGCTAATCTAACTGCACCAAAGAGAGTCTCTCTGAGAACTGATCTGTCCCTTCCCCTGGACATTTCCTGAAACAAGTAGCAGAGGAGACTCTCTCAGAAGGTGCTGAGGAAATTGGTTGATGTGATTGCAGAGCCATTGGCCATTATCTTTGAAAACTTGTGGGGATCAGGGAAAGTCCTGGACGATTGGAAAAAGGCAAATATAGTGCCCACCTTTAAAAAACGGAAGAAGGAGAACCTGGGGAACTACAGACCGGTCAGCCTCACCTTAGTCCCTGGAAAAATCATGAAGCAGGTCCTCAAGGAAACCATTTTGAAGCACTTGGAGGAGAGGAAGGTGATCAGGAACAGTCAACATGGATTAACCAAGGGCACGTCATGCCTGACCAACCTGATTGCCTTCTATGATGAGATAACTGGCTCTGTGGATATGGGGAAAGCAGTGGACATGATATATCTTGACTTTAGTAAAGCTTTTGATAAGGTCTCCAACAGTATTCTTGCAAGCAAGTTAAAAAAATATGGATTGGATGAATGGACTATAAGATGGATAGAAAACTGGCTAGATTGTTGGGCTCAGTGGGTAGGGATCAATGGCTTGATGTCTAGTTGGCAGCCGGTATCAAGCGGAGTGCCCCAGGGGTCGGTCCTGGAGCTGGTTTTGTTCAACAACAGGATGGATGGCAGGAGAGAGATCACTTGATCATTACCTGTTAGGTTCACTCCCTCTGGGATACCTGGCATTGGTCACTGTCGGTAGACAGGATAGTGGGCTGGATGGACCTTTGGTCTGACCCAGTATGGCCATTCTTATGTTCTTATGTTCTTAACATCTTTATTGATGATCTGGATGATGGGATGGATTGCACCCTCAGCAAGTTCACAGATAACACTAAGCTGGGGGGAGAGGTAGATATGCTGGAGGGTAGGGTAGGGTAGGTAGAGTCCAGAGTGACCTAGAAAAATTGGAGGATTGGGCCAAAAGAAATCTGATGAAGTTCAACAAGGACAAGTGCAGAGTCCTGCACTTAGGAAGGAAGAATCCCATGAACCACTACAGGCTGGGACTGACTGGCTAAGCAGCAGTTCTGCAGAAAAGGACCTGGGGATTACAGTGAATGAGAAGCTGGATATGAGTCAGCAGTGTGCCCTCGTTGCCAAGAAGTCCAACGGCATATTGGGCTGTATTAATATGCATTGCCAGCAGATCGAGGGAAGTGATTATTCCCCTCTATTTGGCACTGGTGTGCCCACATCTGGAGAATTGCGTCTGGTGTTGGGCTCCCCACTACAGAAAGGATGTGGACATATTGGAGAGAGTCCAGCGGAGGTCAATGAAAATAATCAAGGGAGCTGGGGCACATGACTTATGAGGAGAGGCTGAGGGAACTGGGCTTATTTAGTCTGCAGAAGAGAAGAGTGAGGGGGGATTTGATAGCAGCCTTCAACTACCTGAAGGGGGTGTGACGTTGCAGTCTATATGATTTTATAAAAATATGCTAATGAGTGAATATAATGTAACTGGAATATGCTTCATGCAAAAGGTCTCTTGTTAGGTATCATTACAAAGCTTATAATCTACTGAGTGTGATCATCCTATTTGTATAAATGTACCACTCTTGTATCTGAACCTAAAAATATAAAATATAACTCTGAGGGCCTATTGTAATTATGCAAAGTGTGGGCCATTAATGGTGGTTTGGAATCTTAATGACTCCCATTAACCAGGACAATTGACTGCAGATGGCTCTGTTTTACCTGTAAGTCTTCCTATATACCTGTATACTGGCAAGTGAGTAATGAAGTCTTACAGTGACATGTAATCATGTCACCTGAACTGGAATCCATCTTTAACCTAGTGCTTTTCCATTGAGAAGGGGGGGGGGGAGTGGGAATCCAGAGGGACAAAGGATTCCCGCCTTATGCAAAAGATATATAAATGGGTGGAACAGAACAAAGGGGGCGGCTATCATGAAGAATCCTCTAGCTACCACCTAAGCTGGAACAAGAGCTGTACCAGGGGAAAGAATTGTGCCCAGGTCTGGAAGGTGTCCAGTCTGAGGAAAAAAACTTACTGAAGCATCTCTAAGGGTGAGATTATCTGTATTCAGTTTGATTAGACATAGATTTGTGTGTGTTATTTTATTTTGCTTGGTAATTCACTTTGTTCTGTCTGTTACTACTTGGAACCACTTAAATCCTACTTTCTGTATTTAATAAAATCACTTTTTACTTATTAATTAACTCAGAGTATGTGTTAATACCTGGGTGGGCAAACAGCAGTGCATATCTCTCTATCAGTGTTATAGAAGGCAAATAAAGGGGGGGGGTGGGATAGCTCAGTGGTTTGAGCATTGGCCTGCTAAATCCAGGGTTGTGAGTTCAAGCCCTGAGGGGACCATTTAAGGATCAGGGCAAAAATCTGTCAGGGATGGTACTTGGTCCTGCTGTAAAAACAGGGGATTAGACTCAATGACTGTTCAAGGTCCCTTCCAGTTCTATGAGATAGGTATATCTCCTTTAAAAAAAAAATGGAGTATAAGCTTTATACAGGGTAATATCTCCTTTTAAAAAAAAAATTGAGTTTACCCTGTATAAACTTTATACAGGGTAAAACAGATTTATTTGCGTTTAGACCCCATTGGGAGTTGGGCATCTGAGTGTTAAAGACAACGACACTTCTGTTAGCTGCTTTCGGGTAAGCCTACAGCTGTTAGGGGACATGGTTCAGACCCTGGGTCTGGGTTTGCAGCAGGCTAGCAAGTCTGGCTCAAACCAGGCAGGGCACTGAAGTCCTAAGCCAACGGGGCAGGGAAAGCAGGGGCAGAAGTGGTCTTGGCACATCAGGTGGCAGCTCCCAAGGGGGGCTCTGTGATCCAACCCATCACAGGGGGGTTCTAAAGAGGATGGAGCTCGGCTGTGCTGAGTGGTGGTAGATGACAGAACAAGGAGGAATGGTCTCAAGTTGCAGTGGGGGAGGTCTAGGTTGGATATTAGGAAAAACTATTTCACTAGGATAGTGGTGAAGCACTGGAATGAGTTACCCAGGGAGGTGGTGGAATCTCCATCCTTAGAGGTTTTTAAGGCCCGGCTTGACAAAGCCCTGGCTGGGATGATTTAGTTGGGGTTGGTCCTGCTTTGAGCAGGGGGTTGGACTAGGGGAGAGAGACAGCAGGCTGACCGACCTATCCTGAGGCAGGTGGAGGGGGACATCCAGGGGTGAAAGTAACTTAAAGGACTTACCGGTACGCCGGAGTCCTGAGCAGGGGTGTGGCCTCAACCGGAAGAGGCGGGGCTTCAATCGGAAGAGGCGGGGCCTTTCAAGATTTAAAGGTCCTTGGGCTCCGACTGTGGCTGGGAGCCCCAGGGCCTTTAAAACACCCCGGAGCTACCAGCTGCAGAGGCGGCTGGGAGTCCCGGGGCTCAGAGGTGAATTAAAGGGCCTGGGGCTCCGGTCGTCGCGGAGCTCCGGGCCCTTTAAATCACCGCGGGAGCCCGGCTGCCGGAGCTCCGGCAGCGCTTTAAAGGGCCCGGGGCTCCCCACAGCGGCTGGAGCCCTGGGCCCTTTAAATCACCGCCGCGGAAGCCGGTCCAGTCTGGCATGGCGTACTGGCTTTTGCCGGTACGCCGTACTGGACCGGACCGGCTTACTTTCACCTCTGGGGACACTTCCCCCCACCTCAGCCCCTGGCTCTGCTCGGCACAGCAGTCTCTCCCAAAGCAGCATGCTCTGCCTGCCTATGGTTCTCTGATTCCCTCCGAGTTCTCCCACAGCCTCCTCAGCTGCCAGGAGTGGCACCCTGAGTAGCTCTGTGAGCTCTCCGTGCTGAGCAATGTCAAAGCACCACAGCAGTCTCCCCCGGCCCCGCCCCCACCCACAGCAGCAGTCTGTCTGCCGCTGTGTGCCTAGTGCAGGGCAGAACAGGAGCATTCCAATGATTTGCTCTTTGTTCCCCAAATGGAGCAACACGCTCAGCTGTCAGATACTTCCCGGAGCTTTGAAAGGGGAGGGGTGCATGCCTGCAGGGCACCAGAGATCAAAACAGTGAGCAGAGCGGTCAGGGCAGGCATTGTGGGAGGCTGGCAGAAGCCAGTTCTGTTGACAAAACAAACAGCAGTGTCTACACTGATTCTTTGTTGCTTGAACTTTGCTGCAGAAGTCTTTATGCCTCTCAGCGAGGTGGTTTTATTTTGTCAGCAAACGAGCAGACTTTTGCCCCCCAAAGTAGCTTTGCAGCATGTACTCCTCCCATCTTCCCGCCAAAACTTGTCGTGTAGACAAGGCCCTAGGTCTAACATGCCAGAGAATACATGGAGCTTTGACTATGACCCAAAGGAAATAGGGCATTTCTTATCTGTTGAGTCATCCATTCCCTTCCCTCCTACATCCCTGTCCTCCATTTATGTTTCTCCAGCCTGCTTTTCTCTTTCTCACCATGCATCTTTACTATGCCACTTGCTACTGCACCAATTCTTCCTATGACACTTACTGTACAACATCAGCTAAGGCGGCGAGCAAGGGCTTGCATTGGTGCTCGATACCATGCTTGGCACACAGGGACTTCACCAGGGACTCCAGTAGTTGTGTTGAGGCATTGTGGGGGAAAGGCTGTGAAGAGAAGAGCCAATTTCTTTACACAACTTGTTCAGAACAGAAGCCAGCTTAGAGTATAGTAGGACAATTGGAGCATCATGATAATCAACCAGAATAAGAACCAGGTTCATGATCATCACTATTACACATAGGGAACCAGGGATTTCCATCATATCATCAGGCCTTTCTCTTGTTCCTGAAGGATGTTCTGACCAAAACAGGAGGAGAAGGAACCAAATGTGATCATCCTCACCAACGCGCTGTCTACACAGGGATAAAAAACCTGCTGTGGTTGGCCAGGGTCAGCTGACTTGGGCTTGTGGGGCTCGGGCTGGTGGGCTATAAAATTGCAGTGTAGACATTCGGACTCAGGCTGGAGCCTGGGCTCTGTACCCTGCGAGGGTGGAGGGCCCCAGAGCTTGGGCGCCAGCCCCATCCTGAATGTCTACACAGCAATTTTTAGCCCAGCAGCCCGAGCCCAACAAGGCGATGTCAGCTGACCTGGGCCAGCTGTGGCCATGCCACGGGGTATTCATCCCTGTGTAGACATACCCTAAAGTTCCTACTGTTGCCTCCCTACTGTGTATGTTTCTTTCCCACTGCTCTTTGCCTTTTCTCCAGTAAGAGTTGGCTTAGCCAGCAGGAACAAATCTTCCTTTGCTATCTTAATTGGCTGTAACCCGAGTGGCAAGTTGAACACAAGGCCGTGAGCAGCCTTATGCTGGTCAATGTTTTCTGGGTCCTGGAGTGGCATCTAAGATTGTGTGTGCTAGGGTTTGGTCTAACAGAACTAAACTGCAAACATCAAAGAGAAATGGCATTTTCCTATCTTTTGCTCTGCTTTTCTCTTCTTCTCCTGGCCCCGGTACTGTTGTCTTGTTCTAAGAAAAAGTGGGATCAGACTTTAACCATTACAGTCTGAGAGCTACAGCCCAAAATTGACTCTTTTCCCCCAACGAAGGCACTGAATGACATTTAGAAATGTAACTTTATGTTAAACAGACTATAAAAAGTGTGATTAAGTAAGCGCAGTTATTACATTAAAAATGACTTGGTTGTTCTGAGTTTTACACACCCTTTTTATTTTTGTGTGTAAGTCAAATCAGGGGTAAGAAGAACAATTTGTTTGATGCAAATCAAGCAAAAGCAAGTCCCTGGTACAGACCTTGAATCCAAATTACAGTTAATGTTGGGGCAGTAAATAAAGGTAACAGAGAAACTTAAAAATCATAACATCCTAAAAAACCCTTGCCGGTATAGCTGGAGCACTGACCAGGAACAATCCCGATGGCTTCCCTCCTGTGGATCCTGTTACTCACGTCTAGATTCATAGACTCTAAGGACAGAAGGCACCATTGTGACCTATGAGGAAAGGTCAAAAAAACTAGTCCTGAGAAAAGATGACAAGAGGGGACTCGATAACAGCCTTCAAATGTGTGAAGGGCTGTTATAAAGAGGAAGGTGATCAATTGTTCTCCATGTCCACTGAGGGTAGGATGAGAAGTAATGGGCTTAATGGGCTCTAAATTGGCTGTTACCCATCAAGAAAGAGATCTTGGAGTCACTGTGGATAGTTCTCTGAAAATATCCACTCAATGTGCAGCGGCCGTCAAAAAAGCGAACAGAATGTTGGGAATCATTAAGAAAGGGATAGATAATAAGACAGAAAATATCATGTTGCCTCTATATAAATCCATGGTACTCCCACATCTTGAATACTGTGTGCAGATCCGGTCTCCCCATGTCAAAAAAGATATATTAGAATAGGAAAAGGTTCAGAAAGGCAAAAAAAATGATTGGGGCATGGAAGAGCTTCCATATGAGGAGAGATTAATAAGACTGGGACTTTTCAGCTTGGAAAAGAGACGGCTAAGGGGGGATATGATAGACATCTATAAAACCATGACTGGTTTGGAGAAAGTAAATAAGGAAGTGTTATTTACTCCTCATACATACAAGAATTAGGGTACCAAATGAAATTAATAGGCAGCGGGTTTAAAACAAACAAGAGGAAGTATTTCTTCACACAAAGCAGTCAACCTGTGGAACTCTTTGCCAGAGGATGTTGTGAAGGTCAAGACTATAACAGGGTTCAAAAAAGAACTAGATAAGTTCATGGAGGATGGTGTCCCTAGCCTCTGTTTGCCAGAGGCTGGGAGTGGGCAGCACAGGATGGATCACTTGATGATTAACTGTTCTGTTCATTCCCTCTGGGGCACCTGGCATTGGCCACTGTCAGAAGACAGGATACTGGGATAATAAATGGACCTTTGGTCTGACCCAGCATGGCCGTTCTTATGTTCTTATCTGCAGCAAGGGAGATTTAGGTTAGATATTAGGGAAAACTTTCTAACTATCAGGATAGATAAGTTCTGCAATAGGCTTCCAAGGGAGGTTGTGGAATTCCCATCACTGGAGGTTTTTAAGAACAGGTTGGACAAACACCTGTCAGGGATGGGCTAGGTTTACTTGGTCCTGCCTCACTGCAGCGGCCTGGGCCTCATGACCTCTCAAGGCTCCTTCCAGCTCTACATTACTACGATCAACTAGTCTGATCTCCAAGCTGTTGAATTTTCCCCAGAAACTGAATTAAAGTGTCTTTTAGAAAGATATCTAAAGTGCTGGTGAGCTCAACATCTCCCCGAGTAAATGGTTCCAATGTTTAATTACCCTCACTGTTAGGAGGGTCCCTTATCCCTCTGCAATGCTTGCATTCACTGGTGCCCCATGAGAGTTCCCACCCTTCTCCCAATGCTTGTACTCACTGGTGCTCAATCTGGAAGTTCAAGTGTCCAGTGAACCAGTCGCTGAATAAGGACTGGTTCACATTGCATGTTGCCTGGAACTAGGAGAGGAAGAAAGAAAGGAGTGAGTGTGGATCCATAAATGCTACATTTTATATCTCTCCGGGCAGCAGGATGAAAAGTGCCCCACTCACACCCTTCCAGGCTAATCTAGGCTTCATTAACAATATCCTTAAAGTGACACAGATCCTCAGCGCTATTGCCAGGAGTAATGATATTTACAGTATTAATTCTTTAAACATTTATAAGTGCCTTCCAGCACACCTAGGAGGGAAGAGGATCTTACCTGGGCAGAGAACCAGTCTGTGTTCTTATCATAATCGATGTTCATTGGGATGTGGTTTGTGTGCGATACCCAGAAAAATACAATACTCTCCAGGACCCTGTGAAGGAAAACAGGGGGGAAATCACTGCCCAGGATAAAGGCTATAGACCTGTCCAGCCCAGTAACATGCCACCCATCCAAGCTGGAGGCTGCTGGATAAAAATGCATAACCTAAGCAACTACTGCTAACAAAAAGCCAGCCTCCTCAAATCAATGCCTGCTCATTAAAATACCCACGCAGACAGGCCAGTAACAGACCTAAAAGCCCAAACTGACAACTGCCTGGTTAAACACCTTTCCACTTAAACCAGCAACTCCCTTGTGCCTGCCAAACCCAGTAGCCATATAGTTAAATGTCTCCTGTATTGTCCAGTTAGTGAATCGTCAGTAGAAGGTCCACACAACACAAGTGAGGACAACAAAGGGAAAACACTATATCTGCTCTTACATTACAGAAAGCAATGAATTGTGCACAGGCTAAAGGGAGACAGGTAGGGTGGCCAAAGATTAGACCAGAGAGAGAGAGAGAGAGATGGAGACTAGGGGGGAAGGCAGAAGAAGGACTGGCAGGGTCGAGATCACAGAAGAGGAACTGAGTGATGAGGTGGGAGTTCCAGCAGCCAGAGGGAATCCATGGGGTAATTGATACCTGACCAGTAGGAAGAGCCCCTGGACTCCATTCACTCCCAGTAAGGCTTGTAGCCAAGAAAGAATCGCTGAACTAAGTCAGAAGCCAGGCCAGTTCCCGTGAAAGAAGGAGAGACACCTTCAGCAGGATGGCAGCTTGCAGCATCACCGCACCCACCACCACCTCACACCAGCAGGACCAGAGTTCCCAAATCCTCCCATGTAAGGGCCTAAAGCTTCCCTACAACACCCACAGCAGTAAGAATATAGTTGGAGACACCTTGCCTATAACCCTATTTTCTCTCCACATGTAGTTTCCCTTCACCACCTGCTCCAGAGGGGAAATAGCCCATGAAACATCCTCTATAAGGCCTACTCCCCATCCATTGCCATTACCAGCAAAATCCCCAGATCCTCACTTGGTAACCCTCACTTACTGTCTTTATATTCTAGCGCCCCTCCACAAACACCAAAGGATTGTGGGAGAAGTGCTATCCAGCTGTCTTGAGATGCCATACTGCAATTGTTACATTTCCCATACCCAAAGGGCAAACCTATACTCAGCTTGAATGACTTACTCATAGGCACCAACTCTCTGGGTGCTCCGGGGCTAGTGCACCCATGGAAAAAAAAATAGTGGGTGCTTAGCACCACTGGCAGCCCTGCTGATCAGTTCCTCCCTCTGCCCCCACAGAGCCTCCCTCCTGCTGGTGGGCCCTGTTGATCACCTCCTCTCCCTCCCCTCCAACGTCTCCTGCCCGCCGCGATGAGCTGTTCAGCAGCATGCAGAAGGTGCTGGTGGAGGGAGGAGAAGGAGCAAGGGGAGGGCACGGCAGCTGCCCGTTAGCGACGGTTTTTGTGAAGGGCTGGGTATACTTACCACCCAGAGTTTGCATTGAATTGTGAAATACAGTGAATACAATGTGAAGAATGGAAGCAGAAGCATGATTATGACTGAAGAATGAACCAGGAGAACACAAGGAATTAATGGCCTTATCCAATCACAAAGTCACCAGGGCCAGCTCCAGGCACCAGCCCAGCAAGCAGATGCTTGGGGTGGCCAACGGAGAGGGGCGGCACGTCCGGCTCTTCAGCGGCAATTTGGTGGTGGGTCCCTCACTCCCACTCGGAGTGAAGGACCTGCCGCCAAAGACTAGACTGAAACGGCGGCGATAGTGCCGCAGATCGCGATTGCGGCTTTTTTTTTTCTTTTTGCTGCTTGGGGCGGCAAAAAACCTGGAGCCAGCCCTGAAAGTCACCCACAAAACCAAAAACAAAGGATGAATTAGTGTAACTCTGGAAGGTCTTGAGGTTAAGGTACTAGACTGGAACCCAGGAGATCTGGGTTTACTTTCTGGTTCTGCCACAAACTTCTTGTGTGACCTTGAGCAAGTCATTTAGTTTCTCTGTGCTTCAATTCCCCATCTGTAAAATGGAAATAAATAATACTGCTCTATCTTGTAGGGGTGTTATGAGGCTCAATTCATAAAAACTCAGTAGGTCTTCAGATATGTCCGGGATGGTCTAGGTTTAACTTGGTCCTGCTTCAGTGCAGGGGGGCTGGATTTGATGACTTCTTGAGGTTCCTTCCAGCCCTACATTTATATGATTCTATAATGCAATGAATGGGGGAGGCTTTCTGTTACTTGACACCAAGCCATGCTCATAGGGGAGCTTCCTCCCTACTTCATCTTCCCCTTTTCTCTCATCATCATCTCACCCTTGCTGTCCTTTCACTCTGAGGTTGGAAACAGCTGATAGGCACCCATATCCTATACTGGCACTTCTCTGAAACTATTGTCTTGTTCTCCGGAATTGGAGCTAGCTAGCTATCTTTCTCTCTCAATCATGTATCTAACTGCTATGGCTGTGAAGAAACACTCAGTTCACATTTTGGAGGTTAACTGGCATAGAGTGGAGTCAGCAGAGAGCTTGGAGCAATAATTTTGAGATGTACAATCTGCCTCATTCATCTCATTGAGGTTCAGCTCAGATGGCCAGTGACAATTTAAATCTCAAAATGTAACTATTACATTCCTCATGTCAGAAAAGAGAGGCAGGGTCACAGAGCAACAGTTTACTGTGAGTGATGTTATATTTTGGTGCCACAAGTGGAGTGGCATTTGGGAATCTCACCTTTTTTCCCCTCGTTCAAGAAGAAGCCAAGACCAAGGAGCCCCACAGGGCCTGTGGGTATATTGAAGCCCCAACAAGGGGGAGCCAAACTCAAAGAGACTATTTGAGCCAACAGCACACATGATGATATTTTGAACGTCTGCATAATTTACTTTGAGAGGTGTCTCATTTTGGCAAATCTCATGGGCACACCATCACCATTTTTTCTCGGTCAGTTTTCGCCCCACCCTCTGTTGCCCCTGTAGCATATCGACCCTGCCATTTTAGCACATGAGCTCATATTTCTCCAGACGCATCCTTTGACAGGTTCAGTCACAGAGACCCCCTTGTGACTGTCACCTGATGTGCTGAAATTACCTCTGAGCCGGTTTTCCCTGCCAGCTTGGGACTTCCAGAACCCTGCCTTGTTGAGCCAGACATGCTAACCTGCTTCAACACAGACCCAGGGTCTGGGCCATGCCCCCAAAACTGCAGGCTTTAAGTGAAAACAGCTCGGCAGGTTACCTGACTCCAGCACCCAGACACCCAGCTCCCAATGGGATCCAAACCCCAAATAAATTCATTTTACTCTGTATAAAGCTTATACAGGGTAAATTAATAAATTGTCTGCCCTCTATAACACTGATAGAGGGATATTCACAGCTGTTTGCTCCCCCAAATATTAATCACTTACTCTGGGTTCATTAATAAACAAAAGTGATTTTATTAAGCATAAAAAGTAGGATTTAAGTGGTTTCAAGAAATAACAGACAGAACAAAATAACAAGCAAAATAAAGCAAAAACATGCAAGTCTAAGCCTAATACATTAAGAAACTGATTACAGGTAATTTCTCACCCTCAGAGATGTTCCAAGAAGCTTCTTTCACAGACTAGACTCCTTCCTAGTCTGGGCCCAATCCTTTCCCCAGTACAGTCCTTGTTAATTCCAGCAGCCATCTCAGGCGGTAACTAGGGGTTTTCACATGACTGGAAGCCCCTTTGTCCTGCTCCACCCCCTTTACATAGCTTTTGCACAAGACAGGAGTCCTTTGTCTGTGCTTGGCCCCCATCCCTCCTTTTGAATGGAAATGTACAGGGATTAAGATGGATTCCAATATCAGGTGACATGATCACGTCCTGTGAGACCCCACCCTCCATTCTTCCTGGGCTGGCCCACACGTACACAGGAAGGTTTGCAAATAAACTGAGCCATTTTCAGTTCATTGATTCTGAAGCACCCTTAATGGCTTCCACTTAATATGTTTACATCAGTGATACAAGTTTATATCTTATTCTCCTAACTTCAGACATAGAAATAATACATGCAAACAATTAGGATGAACACACTCAGTAGATTATAAGCTTTGTAATGACACCTTACAAGAAACCTTTTGCATAAAGCATATCCCAGTTACATCATATTCACATTCATAAGCATATTTTCATAAAGCATATGGAGTGCAACGTCACACATCCCATCTGAAGCTCCTGTAGATGCAGTACATCCTATGCAGCAGTACATGCTTCTTCCTCATGTATTTATATCTCCCACCAGGCTGGGAGGAAAAGTCTTCTCTGTCTGCTTTCTTGGAGGAATTAAACTGGGAGGCTGTGGAAATTGCTAGGTGAGAACTCGCTCATTCCACATGCACATGCCAGCTGTGTTGAAGGGCCACTCTTACCCTTTCCCTGAGCCTTCATTCATTAGAGGATGGGCAGAGAGTGGAACTGGCTTCTCTGCCCCAAAGCCCTGGTTGGTTGAAAGGTTGTGAGGAAACCTCACCACTGACTTCTTGCTGCCATCCTGCCTCTCACTGGAGGAGGGGAATGCCATTCCAGAGAGGGAACTCAGCCCTGCCCAAAGAGGGTCAAGGGATTTGTTGTCGACCACCTGGTAGGCTCTGGGCTAATTGGCTGGCATGGAAAGAGGGCTGGGAGAGAGCCATAGACTTGGGCAGTTAGCCTTTATTGCTGCTGAAGGCAGCAGGCTCAAATGCAGCTTGAACCCAGGGCTAGGGAATTTGCTCAGCGGGAGGCCACACCCCAACTTCAGCTGGGCTAGAAGAGTGACCCAGACCCTGCAGTGGAACCATGACCAACATAGCAATCACAAGGGTGGATGCCTGGTGATGCAGCAGAAACTGGGATTCATGACTCCAAGCTCACACTATGCCCAAGCAGCTTGGACTCAATTGGGTTAGACAGTATTACTCTGTATCTTTAAGTGTTAGAGACCCAGTACATTGTACTATGCTAGGTGGCACATGTAATTACCCGTAAGGTCCTTGAATAGTCCCTTTTATTAGTTCAGGTTTGTCCCTGCCCAGATAAATGCACTGGTAATTATATCAGAAACCAGCATTTATCTGAGGTTAATTCCTGCCTCTCCAAAGGTTGTGGAAGGGAACCAAGAGACTTGGGGGTAGTAGGATGCAATTGGAGTTCTCTACCCTGCCCCCAGACACATGGCTTGGAATGTGAGGCCTACACAACAAATGAGGGTGTCCCTACCACACTGAGTGAGGGCCTGATGTTTGTGCAGGAAAGAGGAAATACTCATTGATGAAGTATTTGTGCTGATGGTATCAATTTCTTCTTCATCATCCCAAGCTGTGAAGGAGAGAAGACCACAACAGGTCAGCTGGGCTACAGAGATCTCCTATTCTTCCCTGAGAAACACCCACAGAAGCACTTCCTCACTTCTATTTCCTCCTTGAGACGCACCTTTTTAGACATCTCCTAACTCTGCCACTCCTCAATCAATTAAAAAACTGTATTGTCATGACAAATGATACTGATGCTACCAAAGTGTAAGAGGGATAGAAGCCTCTGATTTCTCTCAGAGGAAGATATGGTTTAAAACCTCTCACCAGGTTAAGGCTTGATAGTAAGTTTGAGGTTTTATTCCCTTTGCTCATTTGTTGTTTCCCCATTCTTGATTTGCTGGCAGGTTGCTTCATGGTGTGATGCTGTCTCTGCTCCTGCTTTCCTTTCTCCAAGGGTGAGGAACAGTTTTTTCCTCACCAATCTTTTTCTTTAAATATATTTTAGCATCTCTGATAGTTTGAGGAAGTAACTGTCTCACTTTCTTTGGAGTAAAAACCTTTGTTTTAGTCTGTCACCTTAGATAGACAGTCCAGTTTCCATGGGTTTCCCCGTTACTTTGCTCCTCCCACTTTTACTGTTCAGTTTGTGATTCCTGATTCTGAATTTGGCGGGAGTCTGCCTGTCATTTGCATATTTCACAATGGTAATGTGGTTCGCTTCTGTGAAATTTCTGTTTGGGGATCTGTACCAGCCTAGCTATTTAATTTCTTTTAAAATCTGTTCGTCCTTATGGTTTGCCTACTGATTTTTTTTCTCCCAGTCACCTAACTATCATTCAGGTTTGGGTGTGGTTTTTGGTTTGTTGTTCAGGAGGTTAGTGGTATAGAGTGACACCTGAGAGTCAGAGTGTGTTTCATCAGGTTGGCTTGGGTTCCTACTGGTTTGATTGAGATGCTTCTTATTTTGGTACCTAAGTAGGAACTGAGCACTTTCCAAAATCTGGCCTTTAATGCACCAGTGATGAAGAAGGATCTCTAGGATGTTAGGTATATTTCTATTACTGTCCCAAGCCAGTCTCTTGGGAACACTGATTTCTTCTGGAACAGTTTTGAATTTCTGAATCACATAAAGTTATATAAAATAATCATAGTCCTGACTAAGCTACTGGACACCTTCCCCTGTAAACTACACTCCCCATGCTGAATGATTAATACACCCACACTGGACAAACAAGGTGAAACTCTCTGTTTCTCCAGGGAACCACTAGCATTCCAAGCAGCAAGTATGTCTCAGCACCAGCCCTTTTCCAGAATGGTTGCAATCCAACAGTGACTCAGTAGCTCCAAAATCCCACACACTGGACAAGTTACTCCCAATACACTACAGCTTCCTGACTGCTAGGTCTTTTAGCACTATATCCTTTCAGAAACCAAGTTTGTTCAAAACCATTCCCTCACACTCACCTCCACAGAGAGTGTCTTTCCCAAGGCAAAAAGGGAGGGATGTAGTAGAATATCAGGGTCCTTGGGGAAGCAGTTGGTTTTGGTGTGATGCTGGTTATGTTGGCGATTCCGCCACGTGGATGACAACCCCTGCAGGAATCAAAACACACTGCTGCTAAATATAAATTGCCTCATTTATTATTATTTTATCATTTGAACTCTGGTAGTGCCTAGAAACCCCAACTGAGATCAGGGCCCTGTTGTGCTAAGCACTGGACGAACAGTCCCTGCACTGAAAGGCTTACATTTTAAATAGACAAGACAAAGGGGTAGGGATGGGGGAAGTAAAAAATCTAATATACAAGCAGAGTGAATAATATAATGGCTGCAAACATATTAGTTCCACAAAATAAATAAATAAAAATGAGTTCTAAGTGAGGTTTTGTTGCGGAGAATTAGGTGCACAAAGGAAGTGAAAAGGGACATAGAAAGAAAGGGGATAAAAGAAAAAAGGGAAAGAAAAAAGGAGCAAAGAAGGGGAACAGGGAGGGCAGGCTGAGTGAGACTGAAGTGAAGAGATTCTGAAGGAGGGAACTGGAGTGAACAGCCAATAAACATAAGGGAAGGGCATCTGAAGGTCTCTGCTGTGTTGCCTTGCCTCTACTCCTGTTGGGTGAGTTTTTGGGTGGCCCCCTAGCAATTTTTCTTCCATGAGCTCACATGGCTGGGGCATGGGGGAGCCTGCATGAGCCCTCATCCATTATTTGTTCACCCTTTTCTTGAGAACTGCATCATGTTCTCCTCTCTGCTACATTTATGGGGCAGACTATCCATAAGAGACTTTCTGAACAGAAGGGGCTCACTCTTTTAACCTCCCCTGCTGAAGTTCCAATGGATACCCTTAGGCACTTACCTTTAGATTGCACATCACAAACTCATGACACAAGTGGTTCCATTTGGACTTGGTGCCCCAAATCATGCTAGAACCACCAGCCCTGGAACTGGAAGAGAAAATGCATCACTGATAAAATAGGGCCAGGGTTCCTTGAACTTCTGTAACAGGGCCAGGGCAGTGCTATGTCATCTTTGCACATTCAGTTCTAGATGATCTGGTGGTCCCTTCTGGCTTTAAACTCTATAAAACCAGCCTCTGTCAATCAACCCCAGCTCCAACTGGATGGCAATGCCTCCTGATGACACCAGGAATCAATTTCTACCCTCCACACTCACAGTGCAGGGTAAAAGATGTCTCTAGGACTATCATTTAAACAACCTAACTTGATGAACGTGCCCTTTGCTATTATGGGGGACATCTTTTGTATCCGCTATACACTCATTCCTAAAGAACACCCCCACCTTATTATCAGTGCATCCCAAGCCCATATTGGGAAGAGCACAGTGAAAGGGACCAGAAACACATTTGTCTCAACACATGAATTCCTGGGGACTCCTCTTTTCAGTGCATCCCAACCTCAACCTGGTGAAGGTACAGAGCACCACCTGTCTTGGCTGACACACACGGCTTGTCTACATGTGAAAAGAGGTTGTCATTGGTCAGATAACCTCAATTTAACTGCAGCCTTTTTCTGAGTGTAGATGCAGAGTAACACATTTAAACTTGAGTGAGTTATTTGAGGGATGACCTCAACCAGCTCAACTCAATTGAGAAAAAATATGTTCTCTATGTCTACAGAAGGGAAAAGCTTGTGATTAGGTGGAGTTCAGGTAACACACTCGAACCTAATCAGTTCCACCCATAAAGTGTCTCTAGGTTCAGATACAAAAGATTACACACAGACAATGCCATGTCCAGCGTGGGAAGAAGACTGGGCAGAGGAGGGGACCCAGTAAACTATAGATAGGAGAAATGTGGGCTGCTAGTTCTAGCTACACTCACACAAAAAGCACATTACTGAGTTCACTTCATGCAGTACCTCTCTTGTATGTGCGTTCTGAGACAGATAGAGACGGGAGTTGGTCTGAGCTCCCTACAGCCAGTGCTCCTCCACTGCTTCTCTTCAGAACCTTTTTCTGAGTAAGGGTGGCAACTTAAGAGGTATGAGTTTCCCACATCCATAGCTTCTACAAGACACAGTTCCTCCTGCAGATTAAAAAAGCTGTGAGCTCCCTGTTCCCAGCAGTACTACAGTATTTTTAGCTGTTCTGAACAACTTTGCCTGAACCATCCAATAAACCATCATTGCTGGACACTGCAGACACTCCGTTGGAGAAGCTGCACCTTATGAAACAGGGCAAAGGGCCATAGCAGAGTCAGCAGCTGAGGAGGTGACTAGAGTAGGAATAAATAACATGTAAATACATGTGTCCCTCACAACAATGATTTGGGCAGTTTACCTGAGCTGTTGTTAGCAGCAATGCTGCAGTGAGAAAGGGCATGAAGGATGTTCCAATGTACCAGAGGGTGAACCAGCCAGCAGCCTCTAGAATCAGAATTTGAAGGAAATTCAGGAAGAAAAAAAGATAACTAGGTTTGAAGAGTCCCATCCTCTTGACAGTGGCACATAGCTCATGGAAGTTTTCTACCAGCAATTTGTGTGGGGAGATTTATTATTACAGCACTTTAGGGACATACTTAAAACTAGTGAAATAAGGGTAGGTGTGACTTCAGCTATTGTAGCTGAACTGGTTTATCTCTACACTGGATAAGGGAGTATAATGGAGTGGCAGAATTAGAGACTTTCATTTTCATTCTGTAACTTTTCCAAAAGTTGAGGAAGTTTTGAAAAGTTATGAAATGCACCAAAAGGAGGAAGAAGAAGAAGAAGAAAAAAGAAAAACACTGACATATGATTCATTTGGTTGTATTCAGTGGGGAAAAGGATAAGGAAGGGGAAAAAACAACCCCCCAAAATTTCAAATTTCAAAGTTTCAAATGTTCAGTTTCAATTAAAAAAACCCAGCATTTTTTTAAAAATTAATAAAAACTTTTGGTTTATTAAAAAGGCCCCTTTTATCCAGGAAAGAGTTTCCAACAAAAAAATTGATCATTTCTCCTACTATGTAAAACTGTTACAGAGAAAACTCAGAAGCAGATCCTGTTCTTGGAGGTAAGAGACTTTGCTCGTGTGTGAGTGTCTGTGTTGGTGTTTTTCTGTGAAGGCTGTGTGGTTGGTATGATACTGTGTTTGGTGAGGGCTGTCATGTGACTGGGCTGTCAGGCCTTTGATTAAGCCATGAGCTCAGTAGAGCACACATTAAATGGACTAAGAACTGGATAAGTGACAGATCTCAAAGTAGTTATCAATGGGGAATCATTATGGTATGGAGGTGTTTGTAGTGGGGTTCTGCAGGGATCTGTTTTATGTCTCGTGCTATTCAACATCAACGATCTGGAAGTAAATATACAATCACCGCTGATAAAATTTGTGGATGACACAAAGTGAAGCACTGGAATGGGTTACCTAGGGGGGTGGTGGAATCTCCATCCTTACAGGTTTTTAAGGCCCGACTCAACATAGCCCTGGCTGGGATGATTTAGTTGGGGTTGGTCCTGCTTTGAGCAGGGGGTTGGACTAAATGACCTCCTGAGGTCTCTTACAACCCTAATCTTCTATGATTCTATGATTAGTGGAATAGTAAATAATAATGAAGAAAGGGCACTCATACAAAGTGATTTGGGTCCGTTAGTAAGCTGGGCCTAATCAAACAAAATGTGTTTTATTACACATGCATCTAGGAACAAAAAATGCAGGTCATGCTTACAGAATGGGGGACTTGTATCCTGGAAAGCAGTGACTTTGAAGAGGATTTAGGGGGCCATAGTGGACAAGCCATTGAACATGAGTTCCCAGTTTAATGCTGTGGCAAAAAAAGCTAATGTGATCTTTAGGTGTATGAATAGGGGAACGGTAAATAGGAGTAGGAAGGTGATTTTACCTCTGTTTACCAGAATTGGTCAGACTGACACTGGAATACTGCATGCACTTCTGGTGTCCACATTTTAAAAAGGATATTGAAAAATCCGAGAGGATGCAGAGAAGAGCCACAAAGTGATTAAAGAGCTGGAAAAAATTCCTTTTCAGTCAGAGACTTAAGGAGCTTAATCTGTTTAGTTTACCAAAAAGAAGATTGAGAGGTGACTTAATTGTGGTATATAAATACCTTCATGGCAAAAATATACCAGGTACTAAAGGGCTCTTTAAGCTAGTGGAGAAAGGCATACCTAGAACCAATGGGTGAAACTTAAAACCAGACAAACTCAAATTAGAAATAAGGCACACATATTTAACAGCGAGGGAGATTAATCATTGGAACAAACTATAAAGGGAAGTGGTAGATTCTCCATCTCTCTTGATGTCTTCAAATCAAGACTGGAAAATATGCTTTAGTCAAACACAAGTGATTGAGCTGAAAGTATTGGTTGTTATATAGGTCAGACTAGATGATTTAATCGTCCCTTCTGGCCTTAAACTTCTATGAATCTACTGAATATTGCTGATTCAGGCCATAGAGTTGTACCCAGTAATTCCTGCATTGACTTCTGGATGAACTCGAGTATAGCTTTTAGAAAGGCATCCAATCTTGATTTAAAATAGCAGTTCCCAAACTATGGGAACCCACATGGTGTTGAGCCATCAGCAGATGGGGTCATGATCCCGACTGAATATTCAAACCAATGACGAACACGTCCGGATCTGCTCTGTTTATACATCCAAGGATGGTGATAGCCCTTTTAGCCACAGCATTCCTCTGGGACCTCAATTGGTCACATACAATGACCTCTAAGTCCTCTTTGAAGTCACTGCTTTTCAGAATACTCTCCCCCAGCCTGTTAAATGTGTCCTTCAGTCTTTGTTCCTTGCATTTAGCTATAATAAATGTATGTTGTTTGAATGGCATGATTTCAATGAAAGTTAGGCATCTAACTACTTTTAAAGCTCTAGGACTTGGTGGCTTAGGTAAGTATGCACTTGTCTTTGAACCTGAGTAACATCCAAGGGGTATGAGTTCAAGTACTGCTCTTGGCAGATTTCTGAGAAAATCTACTACACACATTGCTGTTTTCTGCTGGAGCTCCTTTTGGAAATTTTGCTGAGGGCAGGCAGTGTTATGGTGGAGCAGTAATGACTTCTACAATTAAGATTGTGCAGAGCTTTGTGTTTAGTAGCCAATTTTTCAAAGTAATCTAAAATCCACATGTATGGGGAGATTGTTTTGAAAACTGGTATTTCACATAGGATTATTATGTATATGTAGGGTCATTGGTCAAGAGGGATCTGCTTTTAATTTTCAAAGTGCTCTAAATTCCATGTGCACAGCAAGATGGTCTTGAACATCATTTTGTGGTGCAAATTTGATGTTATTTTTTCAAAATTTTCCTGAATTGCAACCTTCCAACAAAAAAAAAAAAAAAAAAAAAAAGCTTCTTTTAAAATTTTTAAAATCTTATACCTTTTTTTCACAGAGCCATGGAAAAAAATGTAGCTTTGACTCCCATAAAATTTATATCACTGGACTGCCCCTGAGTTCAGCTATACAAGAGTACCAGTGATCAATTTGAAATATATTGCAGTACAAAAGTTTTAACATTTCTGTTTACCACAGTTCACACCTCTGCAAATTAGTGTTTTCTCAGAAACAACCTATTGAGTGACACATACCAAATAACATGCTCACTGGTGGCTTAAGGGAGTGGGTCCTGACCCTTGCATCCCAAGAGTGGGCATTCAAATTCTTTCCTCAGGAAATCTAAAAGGTGTGAATGTTTGTGTGTTCTGCCCAACATCTGGCCACAGTGGAGCCTCTTTTGGAAGTGTGAGAGAGGTGTGCAATTGTGAGGAAGCTCAGCACCTCACAAATGAACCCCCCCCGATATCTACCCATCTGCCTAGCTCCTATTCTGAAACAGTCTTGTGGGTTGTACTGTGTCTGGGATATGAAGCCCACAATGGTGGTATGGGGCTGGGCTGACAAGGGAATGACTAGTTACCACATTGAAAATGACGCCAGAGTGGCAAGTTTTCCAGGACAAATCAGTTCTGTTATCGGAGAGGCTCACTAAACTTCTCTTGAGTGGCACTAGGCACAACGAACCAGCTCCATGATGGGAGCTGGGAACAAGCATGCTCAGTGTATGCCACAGGAGACGTCTGGGGAGCAGAGAATAGGCATGACTGATGCATGGCACAGACGTACAATGCTGAAATTGAAATGGGGAGCTGTAACTAATCCCTGGGTCAATACAGCTACACCTAACACAGTGAGGGTCAGTGAGAGGACTGAAGAGGAATGATGGTATAGAATTGTGTTGGACACAACATAACAAAACCTGCCATTTTCTGTGTTAGGGATAGGTCAGATTTGGTTTGGCCTCTGTGCCTATTGCTAGCTCCAGGGAAGCAGAGTTTAAGGTTGTGTGGAGGTTTAGTGTAGAGACATTACCTTAATTCTGTATTTCCTGGTTTTCAGAAGTTTAAGTTTGCCTTAATTCTGTATTAATGAAGTTTTCTGGCAGTGAATATTCAACCTTATATATGTAACCCACTGGTCAATATGTATTATATGGCCTCCTCTGTGCTTAATCCACAGAGGATGTCAGACTGTTGCCAGTTCAGTCTGTGGTGTGTTGGCCAAGGTGGCGGCTGTCACATACACACTCATATTTTAAGTATCTACCCTCACACCTCTGAGAATAAAGCCTCTCTGGAAGCAAACAACTTTAAAATTCCATAAAAGAATTCTTTAATAAACACTTATAAATAAACACTTGAGAGCTGTTACGTGAAATGCATGCAAATTGCAAGAGAATAGATAAATGCATAATTTAACCTTTACACTGAAAAAATTCTGAAATAAATACTGTTAATGTAACTTTTATGTTTTAACAAATTAATTGGGCAATAAGAATCTTTCCTAGTGAAGCCTGTTATTTCTGTACCTGACGGTGAATGCTGCTACGTGAAGGAGAATGTGATATATTCCATAACATGCATTGATTGATTTTGCAATATAGTACATAAACTACAGAACTGCATTGTGTTTTAATATGAGTTACCTTTTGACTTCTTGCTTTTGATGGGCAACAAGAAAAGTCCAGTTTACTACCTTTCTGCACAGAGATCTCTGTGGAAGTGGAGGAAATCTATGCTCCCGCAGAGGGAGTCACTGGGACAATCTGCACTTGACAGGCTGTGCCATACCTAGAGGGAATCTGTGATGCTAGAGATATCCAATGGCTGATGGGTTCTTCCTACCTGCTACCACTATGTGGGGAATCACTGTAATGGGGGGGGAAAGTAGGGGAGCTCAGTGAGGGTCAATATTGCACCAAGGGAAAAGCATGGCTGATCAGCATTCCCGTCCATTGGCATTGTGGCTCTGTGTTGCAGTGTGATGTATAATGTGTACCAGGAGTTCTGGCTGCCACTGAATGAATGAAAAATCTGGTTTTTCATTTTTTTGGGAACAAACTTGACTCCCAGATCCCACCCTATATCAATCCCTTAAAGACACTCACATTTTTGCAGGACTCAAAGCTGGGTTGACCAGGTGCCAGCTCCCTAATCAGCAGCAAGTTCATGGACTTTCTCATCAGTGTTTTATTGATATGGAAAGCTACAAAGGCATCCTGTAAATGCACAAAGGAATAGGGTGAGAAAACAACACACCAAGCATGGGGAAACACAAACAACATCAAACAGTAAGAAGCAATACTGTTCGGGAAGGCCCCTCTCCTCCTTCTCTATCTATTCAAGATATTGCTGGGATAAAGTTTAATACAACACTGTATGCACTCTATTTTAAGCTTAATTACATTAAAATAAACTGTGGTTGATTGGTATATGTCTGCACACGTCTATATCAAACTACAAACTGCATTTTGTTTTGTGATTGTCATTTGGATTGTAAACTGGACTTTTGCCCCTTAACCTCTATTTTGAGCTAAAACACACTGGAGAAATTCCTGCACCTAGCAAAGGGCTAAAAATAGCAATCCAAATAATCAACCTGATGCTCTTCCAATCAAATGGAAGCACCACAGAACAATGATCTGGCTGCAGTCCAGAGGAACCAGTTCCCGCTGGTGAGTGACTCATCTGGCAGAGGGGACTGAAATTTATAAAAGGGATGATCTCTCAGTGGTTATTTTAGAAGAGACTATAAAGAGATGGTAAGCGTGGATAGGAGAAGAGATCTTTTTATTTTCTAAATGAGTATAAGTAGACATTCAATCTATTGAAACAGCATCAGCAAAACATAACAAACAAAACATAACAGCATCAGCATCAGCATCAAGATATGTCTGAGTCTAATAAGGTTGTTCAGAAATTATTGGCATTCTAGCGGTAAGAGCTACAAAGAGTGGGAAGGAAAAGTTATTCTACTCAGTAGTTTGTGCAATATCAGATAGGTTCAAAAACATCCTACTGCATATCTTGGGCTATAAAAAGCCTTTTAATTTGAATATGCATCAAATAATAGCTTTGTCTCCTTGTGGTTTAAAAAAATTACCTGAATTTGAATATTCAGATTAGGAGGGTAAGGAATGGAAGTTGCATATCTTTTTCAATTTTTTTCTTTCTGCTACTTCATAAACATCCAAAATTAGGATTTGTGTAACTTTAGCCATGACAGAAAATATTATTCTTACTACAGCTGGTTGGGAATTTTCTGATTTTTGTTGTTGTTGTTCTTGGAAAATTCCAATTAATTGAAACTGAAATGTTTCATGGGAATGTACCAGTTTTGATGGGAAAAGTTTCTTGGGTCCAGGATGGAATGTTGAGAGAGAGTCAACCCAGAATAGCCAGGTGGTTAAGGCACTGATTTGTAAAACCAAAGTGCAGAGGATCTTGAACTGGGGTTTCCCCACATCCCAAGTGCAGGCCTTAACGACCAGGCTGTTTGCTCTCACATACAAATACACACACATATTTTTACTTTTGAAAGGTCTCAGGTTCATTTCAGCAGGTAGAAAAATAGTTTCCCACCCACCTCTATTCTTAATCCCTAAAAACTGTGACCCACATGTTCAAGCTGTGCCATAGCTGAAAACATTCATGTTATGTGCAGCGGCAGCCAAAAAGGCTAACAGAATGTTAGGAACCTTAGGAAAGGGATAGATAATAAGACAGCAAATATCATATTGCCTCTATATAAATCCATGGTACACCCATACCTGGAATACTGGGTGCAGTTCTGGTCATCCCATCTCAAAAAAGATATATTAGAGTTGGAAAAAGTAAAGAGAAGGGCAACATAAATGATGAAGGGTTGGGAACACCTTCCATATGAAGAGAGATTAAAAAGACTGGGACTATTCAGCTTGGAAAAGAGATGACTAAGTGGGGATATAATAGAGGTCTATAAAATCATGACTGGTGTGGAGAAAGTGAATAAGGAGTGTTATTTGCTCCTTCATATAACACAAGAACCAGGGTCACCCAATGAAATTAATAGGCAACAGGTTTAAAAGAAACAGAAGGAAGTACTTCTTGACACAACGCACAATCAACCTGTGCAGCTAGTTGCCAGGGGTTCTTGTGAAGGCCAAAAGTATAACTGGGTTAAAAAAAGAATTAGATAAATTCATGGAAGATAGGTTCCTCAATGGCTATTAGTCATGGTGGTCAGGGACACAACCCCATGCCCTGCGTGTCCCTAGCCTCTGATTGCCAGAAGCTGGGAGTGGATGACAGGGAAGGGACCACTCAGTAATTGCCCTGTTCATTCCCTTTGAAGCACCTGGCATTGGCCACTGTTGGAAGACAGGATACTGGGCTAAATGGACCATTGGTCTGACCCAGTATGGCTGTTCTTATGTTCTTAGCTCTTTTCAGGGCAGCTTGGGCTGGGGTGAAGGACAAGGGAGCTGTAAGTCCCTGTATTCCCCTGCACACCTGCACTGTTAAGGGCCAGGCCAGTCCCAGACATAATTTAGACCTCCCTTAGGCTGCTCTACATTATGGCTGGCTGCAATAGCCTCAATGAGGCATTCCACAGTGTGACCAGAAGCAATCCTGTATTCACAAACTACCCACTTTGTAATAATCTTTATACAAAATATGCCTTGTGAGGTATCATTTGAAAACTGCTGGTCAATAATATCATGGTGAAATATATGTAGCGATTATTTATGTAAAGTTATGAAATCCCCCTTATGATGTTATTAGCATATGTTCAAAATCACACAGTCCTGCCTGGGAAAAAGTTGTTAAACAGGTGTGTCCTAAACAAAGGAATGTGTGTGTACCTCAGTTTACATATATGTAGTACACAGAGTCCTCGTGACAGCAAAGTGGGCAGGAGTGGGGGGGAGGGCAAAGGCAGGAGACCAGGCAAATCTGCATTTCTGCAAACAGAGAAGAGGTGAGAAGAAAGAGCATGGAGCCACCTTCATCACCAGTGCCTTCTTCACTGTTTGAATAAACTTTGCTTTGAGGGATAATCATCAGAAGAATCCACTTCAAAGGGTGATTGGACTATAAAAGTGATGGGCAAAAACACCCCAAGGCATCTTTCTTTCCATCTCTCTCTCTTTCACAACAAGGGAACCAGCCCTTTGACTTTGGGGGAGAGGGGAGAATCCCGACCCGAGAATTTGGTCAGTCATGTTGCTGGGAACACGTGGTAAGGACTTAACATGGTAGATTTGGTTCAAAGTAAAGTTTTAGTTATTAGAAAGTGTTTTATCTGTATTTGTCTTCATTGCTGACTTTAATACCTTATACTTGTACTCACTTAAAATCCTATCTTCTATTGTTAATAAACTTGTTTTATCTTTTAATCTAAACCAATCCAGTGTTGTCTTTAAACCAAACTGTTTGGTAACTCTGGTTAAAGTAGCAAACTGTTGAATATTGACCCACTTACATGGGCAAGGGACCTCTGTTCTCCAAACTACCCAGGAGAGGGCTGGACAGTGCAGAACACAGTTTTGGGAAAATCCAGGACTGGGAGTGTGTTATTGTCACCCTGCAAGTAGTAACCATGGCTGGTGGGAGCCAGAGTGTGGCTGGAGTGTTGCTGACTGGCTGCTGGACCAGAACTGCTGCTATACACAGACACTTAAGTGTGAGCTGCACAATGACAGGCTATTTGTGAGCCGCCCAGGTTGGGAGCTACAACAGCAAAGCATTGTGAGGCACCAAGGTTGCAGGACAGGCAATGACACAACCCACCACTGGTCTGGATTGTACCATGGCATGTGACACACCATTAGAGGTCATTGAAGTCCAGTCAGTCCAGCCCTGTCCTATTCCACTTGATTCACTTGCAAATAGCCTCCTAAGGCTCTGGGGAAGGGGTGGGGAAGGCATAGAGTTGACCATAACATCTCTGTAGTATTTCCCTTGGATTCATTCATGACACAAGAAATCCCAGCTGGCTTTTTAAGCCAGTTTTCCAGCCCCTTTGATTGGTTGGTCACACCTTGACAAGTCTCCTGGGCCTCACCATGGTATCCTGTCCCACATAGTAGCTGACAAGCAACATGATCCTTCCCTTCTTCTCAGTTCTTACCATGGTAACTTGCCCTGCACACTGGTACCTTCTGCTACATGCCTCCCACCCCCCATCCTGGCTCTTACCGGGGCATTCCTGCCCTGCATAGAGACTGATAAGCCGTGCGCCCCCCGGGTGCCGCCGGTAGAACTGGCTGATGTCATAGACCTCCTGTTGATCACCAGCCACCGCTCCTGCTGCGGGTGCCCCCAGCCCATGTGGAGCCCGATCTCCTCCCAGGTGAAGAGCTGCAGGGGCCTGCCTCCTCCATTGTATCCCTCATCCGCACTTTAGGAGGACTTGACTCTGAAGCTATCCCCATCTGCCTCAGCACTGAGCAACTTCACTTTTCTCCCTGCTGCCGTTACACTCCTGAGCCGGTACTGAGCTAGCTGCCCTCTCTGCATTATCCATATTGAAAGTGACCCCACCCAGTCTTGCCCACTCAAGAGCCAATTGGCTACCGCACTCCTCTCAGTTCCACCTCTCCCAGGACCCTGAAAACCCACTGGCCCTGCCAAACTTTTCCCTGTTCCACCCCTATTAGAACTCCCTTTGCCATTTACCTCTCTCCCCCGGTAGTTTGCCATTTACCTCTCTCCCCCAGTAGTTTGGTAGTTAACTCCAAAAGGGATGATGCAACTGGATAAACACGGATTCTGACTCAGGTTCTGGGAACAGAACATTCTTGGCAGCATGATCCCAGCTGTCAAGTGCCATGCCAGAACAAATTAGATTAAGAAAAAGCCTGACTGCCCATGCTTTGTCAATAAAGCCTTCCACCGGGATGAAAAACAGAACAGCAATGAATTCTACAACCTTAAGTTTTGGCTGTCCCGCACTACCTGTAAAAACAGAGACGAACAAATTATTAAGCAATAAATCTGTAAGCACCTAGAGGACAATAGGGTTATAAATAATAACTAACATGGATTTGTCAAAACAAATCATGCCAAACCAGCCTAATTTCCTTTCTTTGACAGGGTTACTGGCCTAGCAGATCGGGGGAAGGTGTAGACATGTTGTAGCTTGATTCTAGGAAGGTTTTTGACACAGTCCCATAAGCAAACTTGGGAAATGAGGCCTAGAGGGAGTTACCAAAAGATGGGTGTCCTACTGGTTGAAAGACTGTATTCCAGAGTAGTTATCAATGGTTTGCTGTAAAAGTTAGGGGATACCTGTATTGGGGTCCCCCAGGGGTCTGTCCTGGGTCTGGGTACGATTCAGTATTTTCTTTGGTGACCTGGATCATGGAGTGGAGTCTGCTTATAAAATGTGCAGAGGACACCAAGCTGGGAAGGGTTGCTAGCACTGTGGAGGATAGGATTAGAATTCAAAATGACTTTGACCAGCATCCCCACAAGAGAACCACCTGACTTCTTCGATTCCCCTCCCACACACACTTCTGGCAGTCTATTGGCTTGCACCCTCTCAGGAGCTCTTTGGTTGCTGAATACACCAGGTGCTGCCCACGACATGCCCCTTCCCTTACATGTGCTCTGCTCCCTCAAGGCCACTAGTCTCACCATCAATTAGTTATCCTTGGGGGAGCAGGTCCCACGTCCCCAGTCCACTTGGCACTTTAACAGGAAGAGTTTTTTAATTAATATTTTTAAATGGCTCCCACCTCTAGTCACAGGGGAGATGGTTTATTTGTATTCCCTTTGTTTTTAAACTCCATTGATCCTTCCCTAATCTCTACAGCTACCCATTGTCTCACTGACTGTTAGAATGGCAAATAGGGCTCTCCATAACAAAGAGAAGAAATCAATATCCTAGATTACCCCCCAGTCCTAATGCAAGGAAGGGTTACAGAAGGAAAGTGTTATTAGAGCACTGTGAAATACTATTATCAGGGCTTGTCTATACCACACATGCATTGCTGAGCCTCCTGGTAGAAACGTGGCTTAAACCAGCAGGAGTTTTTCTGCAGGCATAGCTAAACCACCTCCCTGGAAGACATTAGCGTTGCCGAGTTGCACCCACACTGGGGGTAATGACAGCATAGCTACATTGGCAAAAAGTGTGACCCCCACCCCCTTCTAGCTGACATAGCTATGCCAGCAAAACTTTGTAGTGTAGACAGTGGGTATATGTACTCTAGAAATGCTGTAGCAGAGACATTTAGGCTGGGTCTACATTAGTGAGCTTACAGCGGCACAGCTGTACCACTGTAAGATTGCTTGTGTAGCCGCTCTATGCTGAGCAGAGAGAGCTCTCCCGTTGACATAATAAAACCGCCTCAATGAGTGGCAGTATCTATGTCAGTGGGAGAGGCTCTCCCGCCGACATAGTGCTGTGCACACCGGTGAAACTTATATCACTCAGGAGGGGTGTTTTTCTTCACACCCCTGAGTGACATAAGCTTTGCCGGCATAAGTGGTAGTGTAGACATGGCCTTACACAGCAACAGAAGGAGTTCTTCCATCGCTGTAGTAAATCCACCCTCAGTTCCTTCTCTGCCATGAAGTTCTATAGCAGAGAACTCCAGAGCAGAGGGGAAGGAGGGAGGGTAGTGGAGCACCCATAAGGACACACATTTCGAAGAACCGCAGATACTGCACAGGGTGAGTAACCTCTTCTTCTTCGAGTAGTGCCACTATGGATGCTCCACTCTGGGTGACCACCAAGCAGTTCTCACTAAGAAGGAGGGAGCTTTGGAGTCGAGTCCAAAACTGAAGATAACACAGCAGAGCCAAACGTAGCATGGGAAACTGAGATCTGGGTTACTGCACAATGTTCAGAAAAAGGTACATATAGAGGTCCAAGTCCCGGACCTATACATTTCAGTAACAGGAACATTTTTCAGAAAGGCTATTCAAGTAGAAAGATCTCGTTGAGTGCGTTTGTACACCTGAAGGAAGTTGGAGACCCCAAGATTGATAGTGACAATTAATGCAGCCCTATATCTGCCTAGCATCTCTGCTTGGAGGCGGCCGACCCTTTAGATCTGTCTGCAATAGAGAAACAATTTGAAAGACTTTCTAAAAGATTTAGTCTTCTCAAGTTAAAAGGCCAAAGCCCTCCTATCACCATGCCTCAGTGAGTCACAGCTGAGGATGCCAAATTCAGGATAAACTGCTGAGAAATAGGGCAAGCTCACACCAAACTGGTGGTTATTCTCTCATTAGATTATAGGAAGCCAGTAACAAAAGTAAATTTCTGTCTCGCTACATTGGTTAACAAGAAGTCAAAAAATGTAGTCTCTGGGCATTCCAGCCCTTCCTTCACCGCCCAGACACTGGACTCTATGATGAGTGGTTACTGAAAACCAATTTCATCAAACAAACGGTCCTGATCTCAAGAGATCAGCCATGTAGCCAGAACACAGAGACTGGGGGGGGGGGGGGGGGGGGGGGGGGGGGGGAGGATTTGCCTGGCTTCTTGAGAGAAAAGATGAGGTGATGAGGTGGTCTGGAAGGTGATCAGAGAGCAAACAGCCAGCTGAATGAGGTAAGGGAATGTCTGTCTGTCTTGGCCACATCAGGACTACTAGGATAGCCCTGGCCTTTTCTTTCCTTATCTTGATCAGAACCAGGAGTGGCAGAAGCGCCCTGAAAGTGGGGGAGGGGGGCCACAGGTGCCCAAACCGTGGCCATACCCCGTTGTGCCGTCCAGCCATAGGGTGCCCAACTTTGCTTGGATGTATTCCTGAAGGTTTCATCACATGACAATCTTTAATTACGGATTAATCTTTAATTCCTGGAGACTCCAAGGCAATCCTGGAGGGTTGGCAACCCTACCCCCTCCCAAGGTCCCACTTCTGCACTGCCCCTTCTCCCAAACACCCGCCCTCGTGCCGCCCATCCCCCTCTGAGCCTCCACCCCCCCACACCACTTCTTCCCCTGAAGTCCCACTCCTGTGTCACCTCTTCCCCTCAAGATCCCACCCCCCATTCGCTCCTCTCTGCCACCTCCCCCTCGTCGCTCACCCTTATGGCCAGTAAAAAGGCGGGGCATGGTCTCCTGGCCCCCCCGTTCTGGTGCCCCGGATCAGAACTTTGGATATTAAATGCTTTAAGTCTTTTAGGAAACTTGCAATTATATAAACCATTGTTTTTGTTATAGATCTAGTGTGGGAGCCGTTCTCTGCCACTTGAAAAGCTTACGTTTCCATTTAGATGAATAGTCCTTTTATTTTGCTTTAATTTTGCTGTTTATATAATGTTATATAAATCAATGGTTCACCCTTCCTGGAATACTGTGTTCCATTCTGGCACCCTATCTCAAAAAAGATATAACAGAAATAGGAGTTCAGAAACAGGGGATAAAAATATTTGGAAGAGTGGAGAGATTTCCATATGAGGGGACATGAAAAGATTGGATCCATTTAGTTGAGAGAGGAGTTCAATAAGAGGAAACATAATAGAGATATGCAAAATAATGTAAAGCATACGGACAGTAAAGAGGGTGCTCCTGTTTATCCTTTTCAATAATACAAGAACAAGAGGACTGTCCCAGCTTGCCTGAGCCAGGGATGTCTTGCAAAGTGAGCTCACCTAGTTTTCAACCGTCCAGCCAACATCTAACTCACAGAAAATAAATCTAAAAGGGGTCTCCATGACCTTAAACAAAGTGTGGTCAGTAATAGCCCCTGACTTGACCTGACTTCTTGGATTGTGGTAGAGGGAAGATCCATCCTCCCTCCCCTGGCTTCTATATCTGTAATCACCTCAGAGAACAAGCACTGGTGAATATTTTTTCTATTTTGTGCTGTTTCTGATTTATCCAGGCTGGTTCTGATCTAATTAATACTAATGCAAGAAATAGCACGGACTATTCAGAAACAGTCACAGAGGGATGGGGCTGGATAGAGATTGACTAGAAGGCTGTTCTAACCATAAGGGGCAGAGTTAAGAAAGGCACAAAGTTAGGAGTAAGGGAATGTTAGGTGTAGGCATAAGCACTGGGGGCTGAGGGAGACTCGTTGCCTGCAACCCCTAAATTTTTACTCTCTTGTTGATTGAATCTCTTCATATGGCTTTACATCTCATGAATTCTCAAACTGGACTCCCTACGTATTCTTAGATGGTTGAACCTAGGACCCCAATCTTCCCTTCCTTCCTTTGCCAGGAGAGTAGCTTCAGGAGGTCGGAGCAATGACTTACCAGCAGGAGGAGAGACCATTTTCTCAAACTTGCTGCCCCTGCAATTGCCTTATTACTGACATTTACATGGGACTCACTATCTAGTTCATCTCCTTTATTGCATTATGCAGCTGGTGATGCAATGTCTTGTGGGCCAGGAAGAGAAGAAACTAAAGAGGGGGTGGGAAGATTAAGCTGGGGACATGGCAGGAAGTTACAGTTGGTCAAAATGGAAAATAAAAGGGGTGGGCTCAAAATAAGTAGGGGAAGGGATCAAATAGAAAAGGTTTCAAACTAAAAATGGAACAAATAGGTTAAAAAAAAATCCCTTTCCCCTGTCCCTAGTCGTCTATCCTTCTCTATGTAGCCCTTCTGCTAGGTGCAGTTGGCAGCAAGAAGGGCTTGGTTCAGTATCTAGGGGTTCCTCTTAGCAATACAATACAGAACCAGCTCAAGCCCCCACTCCATAATCTGGGAAAACTGACCACCACCTCTGGGCACCTCTAAGAAGGAATACTTCCCCTCTCGCAAGAACTGAGTCCCCATATAGCAAAGAAAACTTTGAATAAAAAAGAGAAAATAACCTGACTTTAATTTGGGAAAACACCACAGCCATGATTCAAAAGCATATGACCATGTGTAAAACACCTACCACAGAGTACGTTGGGCAGTGCCCTTTGCCTCAGTTTCTCAACTTGTGGTGTGAAAATCTGACAAACAAATGTTCCTTTAACATACCACTCCCTGCTCCTCCACCGCACCCCACTCACACTTGCTGTCCTAGGCCAGTGAAGACCCAGAATTCAGAAGTGCATTCATGTGTGTTCACCTCCCATTGAGGAGGTGAAGGAGGGGGAAAGGGGAGCAAGGCATCAAGCAATGCCTCAGATGCCGCTGCCACGCCATTTACTCTGTGTCGCTGCCTGCTGCAGTGCAATCGTTCACTCCGCCGCTGGCCACTGTGCTGTCGTTCACTCCGCTGCCATTGGCTGCTTGTGCCGTCACTTTTTCTGCTGCCACCAGCCTCTCTACTGCAACCTCTGCAATGTCTTGAGGTCCCACCACTTAATATAGCTCTCAGGGATTTCAGCAATTATTGGGGGAATCTCACTGTTTGTGCAGGCTGAGTAGGCTCTTTCACTGAAAATGCTGTCCCAAAGCAGATCCAAGGGTTAGTACTTAGACCTCGTTATCAGCAATTTCAGTTCTAGGGATCACTGAACAGGGCAGGACTGTAGAGCCCTTATTTCACTGAGGGACAAATTCAGACTACACTTCCTGATCTGTATAAATTCTCTGTTTCTCCCTAATCGCGCTTTCAGCCCTGAGGCTTTGGAGGCTATTTTTTGTAGTTTTTGTTGCACAATGATTTTATGGCTAAAGTACAGATTTATTTCATTGCTAAACTTATTCACCATGAGGCTGGTTACACAACTGTAACCTCTCACTGCCCAGTGAAGTTGAGCTTTTGCCAACAACTCCAACCACTTGTACTGCACCAGCCATGCAGGTTTTCATTATTGGTGGCAGAGTAACAGTTTCTGTTTGTCTGGCATTTATTTCATTGCCTCGAATTTGAGGTTGTATCAGAAGTGAAAGAATTAAGTTTAAAGTACCATGCATACCTTAATCTGGATTTTTAGGTGAGCCGTCAAGGCTTGAATGGTGGCTTGGTCTGAATTAAGAACAGGAATAAAAACTTCTAGTGGTCCATCATTGTTTTCCATGGAGAGGTGTTTTAATAAAGGATCACTGATGCAGAACTGTGCAAAACAACCCTTGCTATGTACTTTAAAGTCACTGGAAGCTGTTAAAATTTCAGCGTGGAAGGCATGGCTAGCTAGTTTGCTATTATTTATTTGTAGTTTCAATGCCTGCAACTGGTGTGATCCAAGAACTACTCGGCTGGGACTAGTAATGCCATGAAAGGAAATGCAAGTCACTGCCTGTAGTGAGTGTGTGTGTGAATGTGAGTCAGTGAGACAGAGTGGGGGAATCTGAATGAATGAACCAGAATGGTTTTTCATGCAGAGGGAGCAATGAGACAGATGCTGCAGGACTGCAGGCACCACAGTGGCCTCTAGCGACTGTGAGCTGAAATTGTGGACTATTCCATGTGAATGTGGGACATTGAGTTTGATCTATGCCAGAGGTGGGCAAACTACGGCCCACGGGACCCTCCTGCCTGGCCCCTGAGCTCCTGCCCAGGGAGGCTAACCCCTGGCCCCTCCCCTGCTGTTCCCCCTCCCCTGCAGTCTCAGCTCACTGCACCACCAGCACAATGCTCTGGGCAGCGGGCTGCGAGCTCCTGGGGCAGCGCAGCTGCAGAGCTGGGGCCTGACCCGGTGCTCTGTGCTGCACGGTGGTGTGGCTGGCTCCCACTGGGCGGCACAGCTGCCTGTCCTGGTGCTCTGGGCAGCGTAGCTGTAGCGCTGCCAGCCACCGGTGCTCCAGGCAGCGCGGTAAGGGGGCAGGAAGCAGGGGGGTTGGATAGAGGGCAGCGGAGTTCGGGGTGGTGGTCAGGGGGCGGGGGTGTGGATAGGGGTCAGGGCGGTCAGAGGGTGGGGAACAGGGGGGTTGAATGGGGCAGGAGTCCCCAGGGGGCAGTCAGGAAGGAGCGAGGGGGTTGGATGGGGCGGCAGGGGGCAGTCAGGGGCAGGGGTTCTGGGGGCAGTCAGGGAGAAGGGGTGGTTGGATGGGGCAGGGGTCCTGGGGGGGCAGTCAGGAATGAGAGGAGGGGTTAGATGGGGTGGTGGGGGTTCCGGGGGCTGTCAAGGGACAAGGAACAGGGGGGGTTGGATGGGGCAGGAGTCCCGGGGGAGCAGTCAGGAGGCGAGATGCAGAAGGGATTGGATAGGGGGCAGGGCCAGGCCACGCCTGGCTGTTTGGGGAGGCACAGCCTCCGCTAACCGGTCCTCCATACAATTTTGGAAACCCGATGTGGCACTCAGGCCAAAAAGTTTGCCCGCCCCACTCTATGCAAATGAAGAGGCTGGCTTGGAGTGGCACTGATAGGCATAAGACAGACTAAGCAATTGTTTTAAGGCCCCCACGCAGCTCAAGGGGGCCCCAATTTGTGGAGATAATGCAGTTAGAATTCTCAGGGGGGTGGGTACGGACCACCCATACCCCATTATTCCTGCTTAGGGCTCCCAATGGGCTAGTACCGGGTCTGGTGGCTTGCATGCATCAGTGGCATACAAGGTGCATGAAATTTAGCAGATCTGCTCTTCGGGTAGGTTTCAGTTTCTGCTAGAGTTAATAGGGGTGCAATATAAAAGCCTGCTTGTAGTAGGCCAGAAATATTAACGCTTGTTTTATGTTGTAGCTTAACAGACTAGGGTAGCTCTTTAAAGTAGGGGTAGATGATGGCTTATAATATTTTGCTATTTTTTTCTCATTATAAATTCTGAAATAAAAAGCTACAAGCCCATTTTCCTCACTTCATGGCATCCTTAACTAGTTCAGTTGTTTTCAGTATATAATTACCCTGCAATCATTATAGATTCAAACAGTATCAAACTTACACACAGCAAAGAATGGTTATTTATTGCTACTAAAATTACATACAGTAAGAATCAAAATTTTATGCTATATATTATATGCTTGTCCTCCACAAACATGTCAATTTAGATCTATCCTATGTCTTCGTTGTGGGTGGTAGTGGTGGTATATTTCCTTGTATATCACAATAAAATATTTAAAAAGTGTGTGTGTGGAGGGGTAGAATTCTCATTTTCTGCCTGAAGAAAAGGTTGCTCACTCTGTGCAGTAACTGAGGTTCTTTGAGATGTGTGTCCCTGTGGGTGCTCCACTTCAGATGTTGATGTGTCCCAGTGCCCCTGATTGGAGTTTTTTGGTAGCAGTGCCTGGTTGGGGCGTGCATGCACAATAGCCATCTCGTGGTGCCGTTGGCACTTCATCTAGCGCTCGCGTGTCCTGACCCCCTCAGTTCCTTCTCTACTGTAGAGTCCTTAAAGCGAACTCCAAAGTAGAGGGGAGGAGGGTGGGTAGTGGAGCACCCACAGGGACATACATCTCGAAGAACCTCAGTTACTGCACAAGGTGAGTAACCTTCTCTTCTTCTTCTTCAAGTGCTGTCCCTATGGGTGCTCCACTTCAGGTGAATGTAGAGCAGTGCCCTCATAAGGATGGAAGGGACTTTGGATTGTGGTTCATTGCTGAGGCTAGTACCATGAGGCCTCATCTTGTGTCTGAGCTTGAATTGAGATTAAGGCATAGTGGTTTGTGAATGTGTGTTTGGAGGCCCAGGTGGCTGCCCTGCATATGTCTAGAATGCAAATGTTGTGTAGGAATGCTATGGAGGTAGATAAAACTCTTGTTGACTGGGTTCTGATGCCTGACGGGGTTTCAGTGTTGTGTAGTGATACATATAGCACATGTGGATACAGCTGGATATCCATTTAGATAATCTTTGCATGGATATGGTAGAGCCCTTAGACCATTCTGTTGTGGACACAAAGAGTTGGGGTGATTTTCAGAAGGGTTTCATTCTGTCCAGATGAAAAGCTAAGGCACGGCACACATCCAATATGTGCAGGGTCGCCTCTTGTGTGTTAGTATGTGGTTTTGGATGAAACGCAGGTACATGGATCGGTAGGTTGAGGTGGAACACATGAAATTTTTGGCATAAATTTAGGGTGTGTTCTAATGCTTGAAGAATATTGTGTATGGGGAGTGAGCCATGAGAACCCTTATCTTGCTGACTGTCCACGCTGATGTAATGGCAACCAGAAATGCCACTTTCATAGATAAATGAAGTAATGAGCATGTGGCTAAAGGTTCGAATGGGGCTCTGGTTAGCCTTTGGAACACAAGGTTTAAGTCCCATACTTGTGTGGGTTCTCGGAAGTCTGGGTACATGTTCTGTATACCCGTTAGAAATAGTTTAGTAATGAGCAAATATTGAGGTCCCGTCTACCTCTTGATGGAAGGCAGTGATGGCAGCAAGATGAACTTTAAGTGAGCTCATAGCAAGTCTTGAGTTCTTTAGGGATAATAAGTATTCCAGGATTAGTGGAAGCGGGGCCTGTCTTGCAGATATTTGTTTGGTCTGGCACCATAAGAAGAATCTTTTCCATTTTTGGAGGTAAGTAATGTGTTAATAAACAGCAGGAACACACATTTGTTTTACTTGTTCTGAGCAGGTTAGTTCATCGCATTGGAGCCATGCCTTCAGGTGAAGTCTCTCCAGGTCCGGATGGAGGACTTGACTGTCATCCTGAAAGAGAAGATTCTGTAGGCGAGGGAGAACGAATGGTGTGCAGATCGCCATCTGTGACAGGTAAGGGAACCAAGTCTGTCTGGGCCATGTCGGTACTATGAGGATTATTTTGGCCCTGTTGGTTCATATTTTGTGGATTACCCTGGAGATCAGAGGTATCATTGGGAATGCATATAGGAGGGGAGCATTCCATTTGATGAGAAAGGCGTCTCCTAGGGATCATGCTCCCAGTCCTGCTTGTGAGCAAAACTTTGGGCACTTTGTGTTTACTGTCGCGAACAGATTTCTGTGCGAAGATCCCACACATGAAATATGTGTTGTAATATTTCGTCGTTCATTTCCCATTTGTGTTCTTGGGGAAACAGTCTGTTAATGTGTCCGCCATTATGTTCAGTTGACCCGGGAGGTATGCTGCGGTAATAGTGATGTTTTGTTTTATGCACCAGTTCCATACTTTTAAGGCCTCTGTGCTCCACCCTGGCAGTTTATATAGAACATACACGCAATGTTGTCCATCAGGACGCTTATCGTTTTGCCACATATAATAGGGAGAAAATGTAGGCACACGTTGCGGACCGTGTGTGATTCAACCAGATTGAGGTGTAAGTGTGTTTCTGTGGGGGGAAATTTGCCTTGAATTGTGTGTTGGTTCAGGTGAGCTCCTCATCAGATCAGTGAAGCATCTGTTGTGATTTGTATGGATAGAGGATCTTATTGAAACGGGATGCCTGAGCAAAGGTTTATTGGGTTTGTCCACCATCGTGGTGACCTCTGGGGTCGGTGTGAGACTTCTGTTTAGAACGTGCTTCCGTGCGATGTATACCAAGCTCAGCAGTCCTTGGAGACAGCACATGTATAGTCTGGCATGTGTTACAGTGAAAGTGGTGGCCGCCATACATCCCAAGAGTTGTAGGCAGGTGCATGTAGACACCCACGGGCTGTCTGAGACCACTGATATGAGGGAGGTCATTGCTGTGAATCGAAGCATTGGCAGTTATGCTTTGGCCTCCACTGAGTCCAGGTGTGCTCCTATGAAGTCAATTGTTGTACTGGAGTTAGAGTAGATGGATGGTAATGTGAAAATACGCATTTTATAGGTCCAGAGCTGAGAACCAGTCCCCCTTGTGCAGCGCAGGGATGATAGTGTACAGGGTGACCATTCTGAATCTTTGGGTACGGATACATTTGTTGAGTTTCCTGAGATCAAGAATGGGTCTCCATCCTCCATTTTTCTTTTGGGTCACAAAGTAATGGGAGTAGAACCCTTTCCCCCCGTGTTGTCCTGGAATGAGTTCCATGGCACCTAGCTGTACAAGATGGATTACCTCTTGCCACAAAAGATGCTAGTGAGAAGGGTCCCTGAAGAGGGATGGGGAAGGGGGATGGGTAGGCAGGATGGAGATAAAAGAGATGGTGTAACCAGATCGTACTATCTCCAGTACCCAGTGATCTGTGGGGATGGATGCCCACGCTTGGTAAAATGGCTGTAGTCGTTGCCAAACATCTGGATAGGTTGTGTAACATGTGCTGGTTGTCGGGGAGGTCAATCAGACCCTCAACCAAATCTTCAAAATTGCTTCTTGGCCGGTGGTACCTGTGACGCAGTCAACTGGGACTGAGGTGGTCAGCATCTCTGTGAACGATGTCTTTTGTGTGAATTGCTGAATGGTCTCTGTTGTCAGTGAACTGATGTGTCCCTGTTTTGGTTATAAGATTGGTATCTCCTAGGTCTATTAGGGGGTGTATATATGCCCAGGGTTTGAAGCGTTGTTTGAGAGTCCTTCATTGAGCATAGGACTTCGTCAGTCTTCATGGAAAATAATTTTTCTCTGTCAAAGGGAAGGTCTTTAATCTGGAGGTACTTTGGGATTCTGGAAGGATGCCAGTCTCATGATTATAGCTGTAGCCGTCGCGAGCAGCCATGTCCGCGACATCAAGGGACGCTTGTAGCGCTGTCCTCAGAGATAGGCATAGCATCCTTACATGAAGTGCAGTGTTTAAAACCAGGGGAGCCTGGCATTGTTGTTGTCCAACTTTGTCATGGTACAAGGAGACAGAAACTGAGAGGAGAGCTCTCTGAGATTTTTTTTTTAAAAACACACAGGAAAGTTTAAATGGTTAACCGGAAACCTAAGATTAACTATAAACTAACTGCTGGGAACTAAACTTAGCAATAACTATTTCTAAATCTTTTCTAGGTAAATTTCTGACACTGCCGTTGGAGCTCAGTCTGCAGCTGAGGACAGTTGAGAAGGAATGAGTGGGTCAGGACACAAGATGGCTGCGCACATACGCCCACGACCAGGCACTGCTACTGAAAATCTCCAATCAGTGGCACTGGGGCGTACCGACACCTGAAGTGGAGCACCAACAGGAACAGCACTCGAAGAACTGTATTTATGAGGACCCCTTCAGAAGCACGTAACACAAGAAACAACCAAGTGTAATATACTGCCTACAGTGTATATGCATCATTGGCTCAACTTGATGGAAAGTCAGGTATGTATCATAAGCCTTAATACTGCTACAGTTAATGAAGATTCTTTAAATGGTAGGGGCTTGTGATTGTGGGGTAGAATGATGCAAGTTCCATCTCTACTGACAGCTGTTAAGTCTGGGGAAACTTGGATCTGTTATATTGTCCATTACAGACAGAAATGATTCAGCCCTATTAATTGGCCAAACACCCATGTTCAAATTAGCAACCATTTTTTACTTTTTTTTACCAACTAAGACAGCACCACTTAGTTGCAACTTTGGGAGTCCCTTAAAGCTTCAGGCAGCACCATATAGGTAAGCACTAAAAGCCATAATATTGACGTGTCTGTGACAGCTTTTACAACTTATGATACAACAAAAATGAAATCACTCTACCATAGATCTGCCTCTGAGTCTTGCAACACTCTTTCTCCTAAGCTAAACCTCTAGAGGTATTTTAACACCTAAACCAATAGACTGGGGATTCTCCTGGACTAATGTATATCCTTATCACGCATGCAATATCAGTATTTGCTCAATTAACCCTTTTATTCACCTGAATTTGCCTTAGGCAGGGGGGAAACTGCTCATACTCTTTTCACTGAAAATTGCAAATGGACAACTAACCTGAGATCGAGGTTCTCTATGTGTTTTACACATATATATAGTCAAAAAGGCACTCACATAAGTGGGTCCACTGAACATGCCATATCAGCTCTAGTCTCATGTCTATGCTCTTGTGTACTGCCTCTGGTTTCATGGCTAATCCTGCTTGGTGTTTTCACCTCTATGGTCTTGTATCCATCCCCACCCTGAGTTTTGGCCCCTCTAATCTCATGTCCACACTATTCAGTCTCGCATCCACTTTGTGGCTTACATACTTAGTTTATAGATTTTAAATGTATATTGTAGCCTTTAAAGGCTCTTCTTTGTCTTTCTCAGCACTGGCTTTTCTCCTTTTTTCTCCACATTCTCCCTCTCCCCAGAATTTACACTGTCCCCATTTTCACTTTGATTCTTTCACACTAGGAAGAAGTTGGATAGGATTCACTGCCACGTACACAGCAAGGGAAATGTCAGCAGAGAGAAGGGCTGCTGTTCCCATTGCTAAAGCCACCTTCCCCATAGTAAGGTTAACCTCTAGTGGTCCCCATATACCCATACCACACCTTACAGAGGTAGAATAAGAGAAAAAGTGTATCATAAAACCCCACACTCACACTGAAACTAAGCCCAACAGCTCTCCCACTGCAGCAACTAGGCCCACTCATCTCCCTGAACCTGCTTGCCCTCCACTTCTGTGTACTACATCTTCATGGCAGTCAATCCCAGGTAACTCCTCCATAGGAACTGCTGCTGCTTATCCATGCAGATAGGCATCAAGCCAGAGTTCCCCCGAATCCTTCAGAGAGCTGCAGAGGGGAGAGAGTTGGAGCCCAATTAGTCAGCAAAGGAGACTGAACATAAAATCAAGAGAAAAAAAAATACAGGGGTGAGACAGAAAGCAAGAATCTAGTGTGAAGCCCCATCTCCCCTGTTTAACTCTGGAAGGACAAGAAGTGATGGGCTCAGAGCATGCGTGACGGCATTCAGCCTCTGGATTACCTGAGAATGCTGCCTCACAATATGAAGCTCCTTTTGAAGTCTCTACAGAGTTTTCTAGGCCATTTTGCCACTGTGCTGACCGAGAGGTACTGATTAGGGAAGGACGTATACCAAAGTGACCAGAGGAAACAAAGCATCAGAGCTCTGACACTCTCCTGAGAGAGAGATGGGGCAGGAAGAAGAAATAAATTTTCACTACTGCCTAGAAACAAACCCAAACACGTAAAATAAAGTTGAAATCAATACAGGCAAAAAGAGGCCTGAACCTCAGCTTTTTCCATGGGGAGACAGAACTCTGCTGAGCTGTTTTGAATACCCACACAGACCAAAGTACAGCCCAACAGTGATAGGGGCTGATATCATGATCCAGAGAAATCACACTCCTCCTCTGAGGGATTAGGTGAATTCTAATAGATAACCCATATACAAAACAAACCAAAGTAAGTTTAAAAGACCAGTGATAAATCGAGTACAAACTTACTCAATAGTAGCACATTATTGTACATCTAAATGGTTTGCCTAAGACCAAGTCCTTGTGTACTAATCATGAAACCAAAACTATGCGGCAGGACCCTTTAATTCTGCTCCTTTGTTTCTCCATCTTTGGCACTGAATGAGGCAAGGTGGGGAGGGGGACCGTATGTGATCATGCAATTAAAGACTTTATCATAATGCATATGGAAAAGATTACAGAACTATCGTTGTACATTCAACTGCACATTTGGTATTTCCTAACTTTCAAGTTCTTGACTTTGCAAACTAAATAGTGTGTGTGTGTGTGTGTGTGTGTGTGTGTGTGTGTGTGTGTGTGTGTG